>NW_015090774.1:5992307-6006335 GCF_001431845.1 Calidris pugnax | reverse complement strand
GATTTTAAAGCCCCTTTAAACAGAAACAAACCCCCATCCTTAATTATAGGAAAGCTTTTTTTTTTTTTTTCCTGTTTGTGGCTACAATACACCAAGCTAAGTTAAAGGCTGATGCAAGAAACAGCAAATTAAATTTAAAATCAGGAAGAGAATAACTGATTTTGGTTCTTACTATTGCTGCTATATGAAGGGACACACAGATTGTAAATTATATGCAGAGAAAATTGCCATCCATTAACTGAAATGCCAGATAACCAGTCTGTGAGATTCCTCCCCCTCCCGATTAGCTATTTGCTCTCCTAGTCTCCAGGGAGGGAAAGAGGGGGGAAGAAAAAATAATACCTTTGCCCAAATATAGCGTATTTCCAGGGGACGTGATTTGGCATTCTTCTCTCTGCATTGTGACACAGCAAATGGATATTAAACCCACGACCTGATAATTGTCTTGAGATGTTGTGGTACCTGACGAACATAAACAAGTAGCTGTAAGTGTGCCTTGGAACAGCTAGCAATATATAAAATAACTATTTTGTCAGTATTTTCTGCAGCATAAAACTACCTTCTGGTGAGGGGTGGTGGAGAGCTCCTCAGGATTTTCAGCCACTTCTCTGAGCTGAGAGAAAGAATGGCAAGAAATAGTAGAAAGTGAAGAAGCACTTTGCTGTGCAAGGTATTTACAACAAGATGGGCAGTGAAAGAGAAAAAAAAGGGTTGGCTAAGGAGAAGCTAAGGAGAAGCTGCAGCGCTTGACTCTTATGAAATCCTCAAAGTGAGGGACAATTCCTGCCCTTGCATGGGGGACCAGCCGCAAGATGCTCCGTGAGGAGAGGATGTGGTTTGCCTTGGGCTCTGCCAGCTCTATGCCTGGCTCCTCACCAACCTGCTGCTGGCATCACAGAGCCACCCAGCACCATGCAGACAGACCCCCCTTTGGATTGTGTGTGGCAAGCAGGATGGACAGACAGACCTCAGGCATGAGACAGATCCTGCTCCTCTGGGCATGTGATATAAGGAGCTGTGAGAAGCCAGGGAAATGACCTCTTCGGAGGATGAGGGGGTTATACAGCCTCCGGGACTTCTGGTCCTTCTTTAATTACTAAGGCCCAGCTTCTGATACCTTTATTAGAGCAACTCCTCATTATTTGTTCACCATGCAAAGTTCAACAGTCACACCATCAGAAAACCTGGGAAAAAAATTCAGCCGTATAAATTGAACTCTGATCCAGAAATGTTAATGTCTGCAGCAGAAAGAAGCCCTAAAAATACATTCATTAAAAATAAAATTTGTGTTGTGCCTGCCTTCTCTTCACTCAACATACTTCTTATTTGACTGGATTTACATCACTTTTAAATTCTGTAGATTTATATGATGTTGTTTGTTCACCTCCTTTCGTTTTTGCAGAGAGTCATTTTATCCCTAACTCCACTGGAAAAAAAAATGACACGGTCAAACCAACAACAGAAAAGATCCCTGCCATTGATAATTACCACACAGTTCTTTCAGTTGAGAAATATCCTGCACCATTTACTGCCTACTGAGATGCAATCAAAATTAAATGGGTGGAAATAACTCTGAAGTGGCAGCTTTAAGCTCTAGCAAAGGAGCGCAGGGTCTTATTTTCATGACAACACAGAAAATGGCCTTCTGGGTCAAACTAATCGTCCATTTCATCTCCAACAATGGCAATAGGAAATGCTGTTTGGGGACAACTCATGATCCTGACTGTCTCCATTCCATCCCCCTCACATTCCTCCAGCACCTGCCACCGCAGTAAGGATGTCAGCGAGCACAATCCCGCCTCTTCCTTCCAGTATCTCTTTATGGACCTGCTGTCCTGGAATTTGTCTGCTTTCACCGTTTTTTAATGTGCTGGTACTGTGGGATTCTACAGCCTCCTGTAACAGCAGATTGCAGAAGGTAGAGCAGGTAGTGAGTGACCTGCAATATTTTTAGGTTTTAAACTGCTCTCCAACTAGTTTCAGTGAGTGTCTATATAACACTGCAGGACTTGGCAAATAACAATCCAGTATTTGCTTTGCTCGCTGCCTTCATGATTTTATAAACCTTGACCATATCCCACTCAGCCTGGGGGGTGGGGGTAAGATCATGAAAAGTCCCAGACTTTTCTCATTCCCTGTAACAACAACTGCTCCATCCCTTTAATCATCTTAGTTGCTTTTCTCTGCATTTTCTCTGATTTTCCCTATGTCTTTCTTAAAATGTAGAAATAGGATTGTACACAGTGTTCAAGATGTGGATGCACCAAGGTTTTATATTTTCTGGTTCGTTCTTCCCATCCTTTCTGAGAACACCCGAAATGTGGTTGGCGTTTTTGGCTGCTGTTGCATTTTGAGCAGATGAGTTCAGAGACCCTCAGGCCTCTTTCCTGAGCTGCAGCTGCCAGGTTTGAGTTCAGCGCTGTGCAAGCACGGATTATTCTCCCTAGATGCACTCCGTATCTACACAGGCGCTCATCTGCCACTTCTTAACTCCCTCGCTCAGCTATGCCTTGCCTTTCTGGGGCTCCTTGCCACGTGTGGGTGTGCCGTTTGACTCCCTGAAGGAGTTCGGGATCCATTTGCAAACTGAAACCTTTGTCTGTACCCTTTCCTTCTGCAGGTCATCGATGAAGATCTTAAATAAAACTCATTCCCTAAGAGACGCTACTGCTCATTCCTCTTCTTCCTGAAAAGAGAAGATGAATCCCTTCGCTCTCTACCCTGGAGGCAGCTTTCAATTCATATAAGCATCAGTCCCATGGCAACTTCTTTTCCTCATTTGCATTCTGCTAGGCATCTTGTCAGGGTTTTGTCGAAAACCTGAACAAAATATCTGTTTGATACTTAGATAACTTGTACAACTTCAGAAAGTTAGTGAGGCAGGATTTCTCTTTACAGAATTTACTTAGTCCAGTGAAGGCCACCACGTGTATATCAAAATGGTAGTAAATCCTGTACTAGTCCAAGTGTTGGCTGCCAGAAGCTGTTTCAGAGCAGTGGGAAGGTGAGAGAGGTGGCTCCTTTTTCTATTGACTCGATCCTTTGCATGTCTACCTAGGGTGGAAAAGCTTAGACCAAAACAGCCTGAGAGAAAGGATGCTGCAGAATCTACAACAAATCAAAACAGAACTACTTTGGATAGACCAAAACAAAGTCCAGTGCCTACAGAAGCCTTCTCAGCATGGAAACCTTCTCCACTACAGGCTCTGGGATAGCTATCTGGTAAGAAACTCTGATTTTGAATAACAGCCACAAGATCAATGTCATATTTTCCAAACCAGCAGGTAAGTTTGGAGTGGATAACTCTTTATCATTCCCCTCCCTCAACTATCTGAAAAGCAGAAAACTTAAAGGCTTGCTCTGCAGAGCTTCTGAACTGGCCCCTCTGAAGCTATTTCTGCAATCTCAGGTAATGGATCCTCGTACATTTAGTTTCATTGGTCTGTTTTTGACTATTTTTTTGCAGAGAGGAGGACGTCCATCAAAAGCAGACAGCAAGGTAGCTGCAGACTATCATCAGCCACGAGGGTGAGTCTGGATCTTGACAGTTTTCCCCCCGACTGAGAACTTTTTTTAAGCTGTGGGGCTTGCAGTGAAGTACTGCTTAACGCTGGAGTCAAGTCCTCTTCCAAACATGGGCAGCAGAATCCAAGCCCTGATTTTAAATTGGCCTTTCTAGCACTATGATCCTAATACTTTCTAAAGTAGAAGCATGTATATGCTATAAACCTTTAGGAAAAAATTTGGATTAGATCTGAAACCAATTAATAGTTCACCAACGTAGGAATGGCACATTTATTTGTACAGCATCAGAAGTTTGTGGGCTAAGGTCACCTAGGATTAAAAAAATAGTAAAAACCTGTATGGTCTGCTGTATGTGAAGCTCTCACAAATCTGATTTTTAAGTTTGCACCTCTTTTCTTCCCTTCATTAAACTTGGTATTGCTTATTATTTTTTTTGATATATTAAAGGTTTTACTAACATAAATCCTCTTCAGTATATGTGGATATCTTCCACAGAAAGGCACAATGCAGATTCTTGTTCTATTTATACCTATAAATTAATAATTATATTTGACATGAGAATTATTTCAAAGTAATGTTTGATATTATCTAGCACTGTGGCCCTGCAATCGTATCTATAAATGTGTAGTGCAGCATTACTGCACTATTATTGAGTTTACCATGAAAAGTCAGAGAACTGAGAGTCTTACTTATATTAAACAAAAATTTTTCTTAACTAGAAGTGTTTTTTCTATTACGCTGCGTAAAAGTTCACAAAAAAAGCATAACCAACAAAGGTAATAATTTTTGCTTGCAAATACTAGTATTTTATTACAATATTGCAATAGTAAAACTGTTGTAGATTTCCTTAACAAACTAAATTGTACACCTTCAAACAAAGGTGGTACAGGAGTTGGACATGCCTACTGCATTCAATAAGAAGGTGAGAGATGATGGATTGTGGATGCTGTGAGCCACTGCTGTATCTAGAGGTTGAAGCCTTGACTTACTTTGCCTAAAGAGAAGTTTGAGCGTGGTGGAGCACTTTTGCCCTCAAGCTCATTGATTTGCTGCCTTGTATTTCAAAGTATCTTTGCAGAAGAATATTTGATGGCTAGGGTTCTTTCCAAAAATAATGTTTTCATTGCAGTAAAGGTAAAGAGGAGACATGTGGATATGTTTAAGCTAGGCTATGTCAGGATTTCTACAAGGAACAGGTTCCATATTGGTAGCTCCTGGAAGCAGCCCAGATCAACTGGCCTCACCACCTAAAAGTCCTGCTTTGCCCTCTTCAAACCTGGTATCAATTTACCTCTGTTTTCAGTGGGAACAGAACAAAACCTTTCACTCTTGTACTCTTCTCAGAAGCTGAGGTTTGCTTAGCAGCTCTTGACATTTCAAGGACCAAGCTGTAGGCCTCCAGGCAGAAGGTACTCAGATGACTCCAAAAGAGCAAGTAAATGATTTGCAAGGGAGAGTCAAGTTCTTTTACACTGCTGATTTTTCTGTAACTTTAGGGTATACGGCCACAAGCTGACCTGAAAATATGGCACAGAATTTCCCAACAGCAACTCTCACTTATTCTTAGACTTGTGCAGAGGTCATGCAGATCCATGCTTATTTTTAACCTAGCAATACTATTTTTTTTGTGCTGTGTTCTGCATACTTCATAGTTTGACTTGTATTTGTAAGATCTGAGGAATGAGGTAAGCTATTGAAGTAAATCTGTTCTGAGGAAAAGCAACCCCTTGAAATACAGAACTGACTGGTTTTATAACATGAGGATGTCTGTTCTGCTCAGTTGCTGAATGGTCAGAAATAATACTTACCTGAGAAACTGTCAAGTACAAACCTCTGCCAGGGTACAAATAACTTAAAACTGTAAGGTTAGGATTTTCAGTGGTGGCTGAGATGACAAATACTCAATTACTGTTAGGTTTGAGGGAAAGCTAATTTCCTTCAGAAACCTATTTGGAGGTTAGGGTGTAACAGTTGTGCTGATAGTTAGCTACACAATACAAAATAAAATGTTCTGGACTGTTTGGAGAAAAAATTATTTTGTTCAATGCCTTTGCCTTTTTAATCTGAAAAGGTAAATCAGTTAAACAATTGACTTTTTCATAGGTACAATTTCTATAAAATGTCTTAAAATGGTAGAAAATCTAACAAAAATTACCGAAGAATTTATCTTAATTCCTGTTAATGATATTCACTGCTTTCCCAATAAGTAGGTCAGATATATTTGCACTATAAAGAACAGGACCATAATGCTAAAAACACGTGAAGCTACATGGCATTTCATTTCTGCTGAGGAGAGAAATGAGCCGGAAAGAAGCAATGTGCCAAACTTTGCTCTCAAATTTTGTAGTGAGGCAAAGGTAAAGACAAAGATAAAGAAGATCTCTCTTCTTCTCATGCACAGACATTGACATCATTTTCTTCTTTTCTAATGGTGAACAAAATTTGCTATTAGAAGAGAGAAGAGTGCATCTGATATCCTCAGGAGGGGAGATGAACAGCAGAAACAGGTATGTGCAGAAACTTGTGGGTAAGATGAGGATGGGAAAACAAGAGAGGAATGAAGGTAGAAGTGGATGGGAGTGTCCTGACTGGCAGCAATCAGGGCTGAAGGAAAGCTGGAATCATGGGGAAGATTTGGGAATAAAGGGGGAGGGTGAATCGGTGAGAGCCACAGAGCAAATGTACATAATAGAAAAGCCAGGGTGAGACAGGATGTGTGGAGACAGACAGAAGCAGAGTGGTCTCTAGTCACTCAACAAAACTCTGCTACAGCATCTGTAGAAAAATATGCTTTTCCTGAATCTCCTCCCTGAAACCTGTTGATAGGAATGTGTGGTATTAACTTCATGTAATGGCAGATCCATCTAAACATGCCATCATCTACTCTTTTAGCTAAGGAATTAGAGAGCTGTGTGAAAGTGTAAGACTGCCAATGTGACAAAAAATTATATGGAGGTCAGTATGGGTTTACAGATGAAAATAACCAATTTTTTTCACTTGTTTGACAATTTTTGTCTTGTCATATAGATATTTTGTTCTGAAACAGTGTTAATAATATTTTGGAGAAGGAAGTCTCTATTAGGAGCTTTTCTGGGAGAGCTATTTTGGCCAGTTTCCTCACGCAGACAAGCCCCTCCTGACTTTGTGCACAACAAGGAGAAGATTGAACAGGGATCCTGTACGGACAAATTCGATACAATCTGCAAAGCTCTAAGGCCCAAATCCTGTATAATTTGCCTACCTGAAATCAATGGACTCTAAGTGTATAAATGCTTCTGAGAGTCTGGGGACCAGCCACTCGTGTACTGGAATCCAGTCCAGATACTGAAGGTGAGAAAATTTACTCACATGTCACTGTGACACCGGGAGTGACAGGCAGAATTCATTTCGCTGAAGCTGAGGTACCCACAGTGTACAAAGAACTGGCTGCTGAGGTTCCCACTATAGTCAGAGAAGGTCTCAGAGAAGTCAGAGAACATCTGATGGTGTTTAGGGTGCAGTTCATCTAGCCAAACCTAAGTATGAGTTTCAGGAGGGGATGAATCCAGTTTTAAACCCCACCTGCTAGAGTAAGTAGCTCTCTCCTGACTACAAGGGGATGAATCCAGTTTTAAACCCCACCTGTTAAAGTAGCTCTCTCCTGACTACGAAGGGGGTCTAGGACAACTAAGCCAGATGCAAACACCTCTTCTATAGACAGTCACACACAGCCTCTTGAGATGCTTTTACATATCTCTGGGGAGCCACATCTCTCTTACCATTCCTCAGGACGCTGAGATGATCATTCTGCAACTCGCAGGGCAGGGAGGTGACACTGAAGAGCAGCTGAACCTTCCCAGCTCCAGCCAGCGAAAACAGCGCTGCAGGAGGAGCTTCTTGCTGAAGGAAGACTGTGCCAGTCAGACGTGCTGGGTGAAGGGATTAGATCTTCAGGGAATGGTTGCAGAATTTCACTGGAGCAGGAAGGAGGCTTTCAGCTGATCTGGAAAAGCAGGAGCTGACACATTCCTTTGTGCCGAAGCCGGGCAGTATGGATAAGCTGTGTGCACAGATGGTGCTCTGGCTGCTGCTCTCGTCGCTGTGTGCAATCACACCACAGTTAGCCTTCCAAACACGCCAACCCCTTACCCACTTCTTCCCAAAGCCTCTTCCCATCCCCTCTCCTCCATCCTAAAATACTCCTAGCAATTAAAATGCCATCAATCTCTGCAAAACGAGGGTGTGAATCATGGGCAATTAACAAAGGAAAACTAAGAGTTCATTTAGAAAACTGCCAGTTCAATTCTGAGTGGGAGGCAGACTTCTTAGAAAAGTATCAGAGCACTTTTTCAACCTTGTGAAGCTTGGCTGACAAGCTTAACTTGTTCACAAACAGAACCGGCAGCCAAAAGTGGGACAGTAAAGTTTCACTGTACCAGTAGATGTGGCACCTGTAATGGAAAGCATCCTGTTGGTGTACCAGCAAGAAAGAAGATAGAGTGGTTGAAACTTTTCAGTATTTCTGGATGTTACTGTATGAGTCATATGATTAGTTTGATAACAGAGCTGTACAGGTTTAGCCTAGAACAGATGTCCTTCAGAAGTTCCAAAACTGTGACATAGTGCACAAAAGAAATAGCAAGGACTTAACTTTTAAAATTACTTGAGGTGATAACAGGTAATAAAAGTGTTCCTTTATCACTTCTTCAGCAATTGAAGTGGCTTCTCATGGGCAAAAAATGCTTACAAATGAAATCCATTAATTCAATGTCATGTATTGTTACCAAATGGCATTATTCCATCAAAATCCCCAAAAACGTACAGAATGATTCTGGATGAAGTGAGTGGTTTAGCACAGCTTGCAAATTCTGTGTAAATGTGAAAAAATGAACTGAAATAACATAGTGAGAACTTAGGAGAATTAATTCATTTCCAACAACATGTGGGAAATATACTCACTTGTCTCTTAGCGATTGTGTCACTGTCCTGTGAACTGCAAGTGAAAAATACATTTCCTTATGTCAGATGACACAGTTTCATAAATTACTGGAAACTGGCTTTGAGTGCATCTTATATTTATGCTCACAATGAACAAGATGTGTTTGACATGGCATTGCATATCAGAGAGCACTATCAAAAGGCCTGTCTTCATTCATGGATCCCATTATTCAACAAAATAATTTAATTTGCGATAGGTTACCCTGTCCCTATTGATTCTTCCAAGCATCTCTTCAGGACCTAAATGCCAGCAACCATACCAGCAATCATCTGCATCTTAATGTAGGCTTGGCTGAGCATGTGTCAAAATATAACACATTTCCTTGAGCTTAAGAGCAACCTGAGAAATTTCCTTTCTTATGAAAGGAGAATCAAACTGTAACAAAACAAAACAAAAAAAGGATATTTTTGAAAAATAAGCTTATTAAAAGATATTTCTGAGTAAGGTAGAGTCAGCTGCGTGCTCTATGAGCTCTCTACAAGGAGAAGGTATATAAGCTTTATGATCAGTTTTCTATATTTTAAGAAATGTAACTTGGAGAGGGGGGAACATGTCCAAGACAAACTTTTTCATCTTTCCAGCTTAGTTCTGTTTTTCTCAAAGAAAATTCATGCAACATTTCCACAGATTTCATTGGCAAGTGGAAAACTGAGCTTGAAGACAATTTATGAACACACATAAGTTTTCAAAATTGTTATAAAGAATAATTTTAGGCAAAGCAAAGGGTGAGTGGCATTGCTGCTTGTAACAGCCGAGAATTTCCAGAATTAGAAATAACTGACGTACAAGAAAGCATACAGCAAGCAGATAGAGTTGACTCACTTTTGGAAACCATTTAGAGATATATTGCTTGCCCAGCTACCGGAAACTGAGGACTGAAGTGTGTACGATATTCAAGCTCTAAGCTATATGTGAGAATCTATTTTCTATGATGAACGCTCTAAAAATAAACAGAGTATACTTGCCTTGGGAACATCTAAAAACTCTTTAGAAATGGAAACAACTGGTTGTATACCAAACTTTCAATATCTTAATGAAGTGTCACCTTCCACGTTATATTTTGAAGTTTACAGAAATCTCTGTATTTAAAAAGAAATAGAATTAAGGAAAAATAGGATTTCATGAGTCTGAAGAAAAAAAAAAAGTCTAAAATGTGAACAACACAAAATACTGAGAAATGGTTTATTCCTTTTTAAATCCTGTTACATGTTTGGTCAGCCTCTTTGAATTCCTGATGACAGAAAATAGATATTAATAAAGGTTGAGTAGTTCTAGTGGATGTCCGGTAATGAAAAGACCATAGAAAACCCTCTAAAGAAATGACAATTTCTATATTCTCTGCAGAGAAAGGATAGCATGGTAGTAAAAAGAATGAATGAGATGACAAAACATATACTGAGAATATAAAGAAATACCAAAAATGTACTCATTGCATAAGGATTGCCAGTTTGGGACACCGAATAAAGCAGTGGACTTGAAAGAAAAATAATGTGACTAGTTACTTAAAGACTGTATCACAGTTACGTGAACACAAACAGCTGTGTTGGTGTTAAATGGGCAACTTTAAACCTGTCATTTCTTGGATGAGTTGCTTGACTTTACAGGTTTAACTTTGAATGACGCACGTGTACGGCAACGCTCTAGACGCTTTGAGAAGACCATGTCTGAAACGCAGCTCTGCTGCCTTGTCTGCTGTGGAAATGGTGCCGAGCTCAGTCCCAGCCTGTGGGCACACGGGCCCTTGATCTGAGCCTTTGGTGGTATCAGCTTTTGAAGGAGCTGCACTAAACTGATTGTTTAACCAGCGCTGGCTGCCAAGTACCGCTGTTAGCAACTTGAAGTTGGTACTTATACATATCTACCAATTTCTTACATTCCCTGCTGGTGAGTATTTATTCCCTTAGTCATCTAATGCAGATTGATTACACTTGTTTATGCATATAGCTATTTCTTCTTACTGCATTTGAAAAAAAAGAGATAAGTAGAATTGAACCTGTGAGACTGAATCTAAACTGAAGGGGAATGAGAACAAATGACAGTTTATAAATGTATTCCAAAATGTTGATAGGGCTATATGAGTAGAAACTTCATTCTTTAGCTACTTAAACACTTTTTGATATGATCTCTGTATTGGCCCCATATAAAAGAATCAAGACTGGTATTCGCTCTCAAGGTCATGTTCTCAGGTTATTATTGTTTTTCTTTCCATTTTATTTTTAAAGAACTAGCTGTGTTACATAGAACACTATATTCCCTAAAACCTGGCTCACTCCAGGAAAGTCTGCATTATGAAGGACTGGCAGATTTTGGCTCAAGTGAGTGGCATGCAGCACAGCACTGCTTTTAAAGGTCAATGCTCAAGGGGCAGCGGTTTCTTTTAAATTCACTCCTTACAGTAAATGAAATAAGGAGAACATTGTCTGGGGACAGGGGATGGGAGAGCTGCTGCCTCTTCTGTCTAGATGATATTCATCAAGCCTTATTTGCCACTCCGGCAAATCTGATGTTGGACAATTTATGGACAAAGATTGGCAACTCGTTCCTAGCTCTATGATTGAAACAAAAGTCATTACTGCTTCAAGTCTGGGTACTACATGCAGACCTTTCTTCTGCTCCTGAGAACTGGTAAATTTCTGAGGAGCTGGCAGAATTGCTTTTTATTCCCTCTAAAAAAAACCTCTGTTGGACGGAATTTGACAAGACAATTTTCTAACAGTAAAGAGAGTTAAACAGATACTGCCGGAAGTAAACAATGTATATCACATTTCTTACAACCTGCCATACCTCCCTAAGTCTGATCTGTAGCAGAAACAACTTAAGTCCAACTTTTTTTCAAGCTGTTAAGCTAGACTACCTATATTTCACCTTAGTACATACACATACTCACAGCAGAGGATCATTTATAGGATTGCCTTAAACAGGAAGCTGGATTTAAAGTCCACGCAGTTAATTTATTTAGTGCAAGTCAATTTACACAGTCAATTTACAGTCTACATCACGACATAGGGTGAGTGTAGCCAGCAGGTTGGGAAGGGGCTATTCCCCTTTATTCACCAGTTGCGAGACCACATCTGAATACTGGGTCCGGTTTGGGGCTCTCAGTGCCCCTCTCATTGACAGAGTGGAAAAAGTCCAACAAAGGGTCACCGAGATGATGGGGGCTGGACCACATAACGTTCAAAGTGGGGCTGAGAGAACTGAGTTTGTTCAGCCTTAAAGAAAGCTAAAGGGGAATCTACTGTCCACAACAGGAGGAACACAGGGATGGGATGAGAGGCACTTGGTACAGGCTGGAATTTGGGAAACTGACTTGGTACAAGGAAATTCTCTCTTACTGTGAGGGTTGTCAAATTCTGGGATGGGCTGCCAGTAAGGGCAGTATCTCTCACTTTAGAGATACTCAAAACACGTGTGGACATAGCCTGGGTCAACCTGCTGCATCTAGACCTCCTTTGAACATGATGTTGGACAGGAAGACCTCTGGAAGCCCTGTGCAACTTGTGCAGTTCTGTGACTCAGTGACTCTGGGCTTGTTAGTGTTTATGGGATGTAAATTTAGGTGGACCCAAAGAAAAATATCCACAGTTGCTTTGGATGTGGTCACGCACAGCACATTTCATATCAAATAGCCCATTTCCCACTTGACTCTTTCTGTCCTTGATTTTAATGTTTTCATGGGCTTTTGGTTCAAGGTGGTGTTTATGGGGCCCTTCACTACCACTCGTTTATGAGCAATAAAAACTGTTGTTTATTGGAAAGGCTTTTCCATGAAGAATCTCAGTTGTGCCCAAACACAGAATCACCTTATAACAGGAAAAAACCCCTTATCTCCCTTGCATGGGAAGCCCTTGCTGGCTTAACAGCTTCTAGGAACTTGCACATCTTCTTGACTTTCTCCAGGAGTTTGGAAGTGAACGTAAGGAACAGCTTTTTCTTATCTATGGGATCCTCAGATGATTTGAGCTGGACAGATTGTAAAGACTTCATTTCACTACATTCTCCAAAACATTAGAAGCAGCAAAAATATATGTTAAGTTAGAAAGAATGTGCAGAGCAGAGCCCAATAGCAACACCCCTGAGATGAGTGAAACACTGTTAACTATTTGTAAGAGAAGGAAAGGGAAGAACTGCAAGCTTTTACAGCTGTATATTATACAAGTGCTCTAGTTATTAAAACACATGGCATGCATTTATATCTGCTGGTAGACCAAAAAAATAAATCCTACAATTAAATTGACTTGGGAAATGAAATAATCAGGGCTAGGAGAATTGAAACTCCTGGCTTTTTATTTAGTCATCAAAGAAAGCTATTTTGCAACAAGCTAGGAGCATTCCATTAACAGTCTCAGAAGTGCTGAAGGACTAAGAGTAAGGCCCTTCGTGAAGAGATAGCCTGAATTAGTAAACATCTAAGGGGGTTCTGAAGACATGTTCTGAATTTCAAAAAACCCTGCAAATCACTGAATTTACTCCTTGATACTCCATTTACATTCTGTACTCTTGATAAGAGCATGATATTGAGCTATAACCAAAGCAAGGAGCATTACTTTTGACAAAGGAGGAGCTCGGGCACAGTCTCCTTTAGAAGAAAAGGAGGACAGAAGAGGGAAGATAATGTTGCTGATCCTTGAAACTACTTGAAATATTAATGCAAATTTACCTAATTGTTAGAATTAAAGGAGCATTCCTGTTCTGGATAGCAGCTTCTGTAAGGTTTAGGAAGAGAATTGTCCAAGTATCAGTGCTGTAGCCACAAATCAAAGTGAAGTCTCAGTTCCTGTTCTTGGGAGCTACAATTGGGGCTGAAGCCACTGTTTGGTGAATCAGGCCCCCCAACCATGCATTGAGAAGCCACTCCCTTGAATCTCAGCAGTTATACCTAGGAGAAGCGCATCAGGCTCACAGCAAAATACTAAGTAGAATCCATTGATGGATTTAACAAAGCTAGACTCTAACAGAAGGGCCACAATGCTGGCTGGATCTAGTCCTCAGCTAAGCTGGCTGGCAGGAGAGCTTTTTTGAAATGTTGCTGAATACAGAACTAAATAAACAGCAGCTGTTGTCTTTAACTTTGCAGCCTTGTAAATAAAAATGCAATCTTTTATTTTGCTCTTGACAAAATATGTAAATGCTTTATTCATCCTTACACCTGCCCTGGCAACATCCACCTCATCTTCTTAAGGGGAAAGCAAATCAGTGCAAGCTGGGGTGCGCGTAGCCAGGATTTCAGCAGCTCTTTGAGCCAAAGGCATGCCCTTTACACGGCTCCAGAAGGTAATTTAGGCACCGGGAAAAAAAGAAAACTCAAGTTTCAGAAAAAAAGCAGGCTGAGGCGCGTCCGTCGGCTCGGAGCTGCCCTTCTTCCTCCAAACCCCCCTTCCTCCAAACCCCCGGTTTTCCACGCCAGCCCCGCTACAGCTGCTGCCCCCGAAGCGCGGCGCAGCCGACACACACGGCGGCGGGTCCCGCAGCCCCTTCCCCTCGCCCGGACCCCCCCGCTCCCTCCCGCCCGGAGCCGCGGCTCC
>NW_015090774.1:5973901-5991714 GCF_001431845.1 Calidris pugnax | reverse complement strand
ACTTTGGACGGCCCGCCCCGCGCCGCGCCGCGCCGCTGCCCCATCGGCGGGGAGGAGAGAGCCGCCCCGGTGAGTGTGCGAGAGGAAGGCGGAGGGTGCGGGGGGACCCGCCGTGGGTGTGGGATGCGGGAGCAGCCGCTCCTCTGCGGGGCGAGGGAGCTCCGCTCCCCGCCTTGCCCTGCCCTGGCAGACCGGCTCCCGTGGCGACAGCCGGCGGTGGCCACGCTGGCCTCCCCGGGTGCTCTACGGGAAGGAGGGGAGCGCGGTCGAGCGTGGGGTGGCGGGGGGCTCCCCGCAGCGCCCGGGAAGGGATGCTTTCCCCCGGGCAGGGTGGCTGGGGAGCGGGAGGGCGACGACGGCGACATCCCGGAGGGATGCTTGCCGCCACCTTCGCCTCGGACAATCCCAAAGCCTTCCCCAGCGCGGGCACTGCGGTCCTGGTGGAAATGCTGCTTGCTAATGGGATCACGTATGTCGCCCTGCTCGCTTACTTGCTGGCAGAACCCGCGCAAAGCCTCGGTGGGCCTTCCCCTGCCGAAAGTTGGATGCGATTTGATGCTCGCCCCTGAGGATCTGACTGATGGGGGAAAAAAAATCAGAGGAAAGCCCCCAGTGCTGTGTAGCATGCAAGGTGTGCAAATAAATGCTGTCAGCTGGAGAGTTTATACCAAAACAGAGCAGAAAGGGTCCTGTCAAACACTACCTGAGGCATCAAATGGCACCTCGGTTTTTCCCTGTACTCTGAAAGCAACTGATTCTTTGCCCACTTAACCGTCCCGGCGACAATGTCAAAGTTGTCCAATTTATTTCATCGCTTACTGACACACCAGCTCATCTCTGCTTAGAACCCTGGTCAGTCCCTCCTCCCTCCCTCAGCTCTGTCTTATTGACAAGAAAAAAAAAGCCTTTCATCAGCCCAAACAGGTCAGTAACAAATAAAATAAAAGTGGCAGAACAAAAGAAGGCTTTGCTAAAAAAAACAACCAAACAAACAAAAGAAAGAGGTTGGAAGCGGGAAATAATAGGAAGTTAGGGACTAGAGAAATGGGTGGAAATACTTTTGGGAAGAAAGGGATGCTACATTCTTTGGCTGAGTTACACCTTCCTGCCTGGATTTAAGGCAAAGAAGGGAAAAACCTGTGAAATTTGCCTTCTCTCTCACCCTTCTACTACACTGTGTAAATATGACCTGCTCTTATTTTGCACTGAAAAAATTATGAGATTTTGAAGCACCTGACAGTCCTGGGACCTCACCAAATCTCTCATCTAATAATATATGCAAGCATAATTCTTGGGTGTACGTACACAGGTTGAAGGAAGAAGCTCAGCAGAGCCCTGAACTTCTGCATGCGTAGCCTGGGCTGTGCAAATTGTGGTGCATCTCTTACATTTTTAGCCGGGTGGACTAAAGGTCTATTGATGAGGAATCCCTTCCTGCCACCTGTACGAAGGCCAGTAGTTGGTAACTGATTATATTACTGAAAACTGCAGGTTAAGCTTGTACAAACAGCTGACACATCTCAGCTACATAGCTCACAGTGTTTCACATCTCAGGCTTACACTATTAATTCTACAGTAAATGTATACTAAACAGGATAGCATAATTCTGACCAGTTTAGTCAGGGGAAAAATACTCCTTCGTTCATGCAGTCAATCTGTTGCTTTTGCAAAAAGAGCTTGCACTGAAATTCTTTGGGATATTGCTTGGGATGCAGACAAACACAAAGGGCTCAGTCACCTCCTGGTAGACAACTCTCCTTTCTCAGGAATCACACCTAAGGAAGCAACTGATAGATGGGGACGGAGATAAGGATGAAAACCTACAATTAAGTTGATCTGATTTAAAAAAAAATTAAACAAATAAATTATAAAAGCTATGCGAAACCAAAGATAGCTAGACTGCCTCCTTAGGCAGACCTGAATTCGAGATGGGTTGAGCTGTGTGTAACACCTGATGGCAAGAAAGAGACATTTCTTCTCTACTCTTGCTTTCCTTAGGGGATGTATGAATGGGGAAGTAGAGTTAGTACCTCAGGTTTGGCGTTCCCCTCAGTGGCCAACAGTGGTGTTTTCTCGGTGAGCCCACTGAGCGATGGCAATTTCTTAGTATTTTCTGAGGTCAAGCCAAGGAGTCCCCAGGTGCACGGCTCTCCCTTAGCATGCCACCCATGGTCTAGGCACTCTGCATGAGGACATGTATGTTATACATGGAATTGAAGTCCAAGTCAGCAATGAACTGTAAACATCCCTGTATCCATCCATGCCTACTTAAGTCTTAGGGTAGCTCAGAATTTGGCTCAGCCTGTGTAGGGAAGGCAACAAAATGTGATTTTGATGCCAGTCGTGAAATTCTTACTGAATCAGCAGGGGAATGATTTGCTCTTCTCTATGACAGCAGTCAGAAACGAATCCCTGATTGGCAGCCTCCAAGGAGCTCTGTTTTCTCAAACATTGCACAGAATGGAAATATTATGTATAACTGAATTTTAATTGTTGCTTGAGTTAATTTCAGCATGAATAGGTTACACACTCATTTCATAAAACTGCTATTATTTCAGTTGAGTTAGAGTGGTCTTTTTGCTTGCCTTGTGGCACAAACTTTCCTAAAAGAAAGTTTCTTTAAAAATAGACTTCAGTAATTAGTTCTCTGGTGTTAAGGAGGCGCATATAAGAATTTAGTAACTATTTAAAGGAAACACTTTCCATTAAGGAAAAAGCTGGAAGATTATTATGCTAATAGCAGTCTGGACGGTGCCATTCCAGGTAGAATTCCCATAGGTATTAATGGAAGTTTTGTGCTAAATCAGCAGTAGTTTTAGGTAGTGGATTGTAAAAAAGGATATGCTGCCCAGCAGGATCTTAATCCTTCTGCATTTACTTAGGCAAACTTTGTCTTTGAAATGCTTTTGAAATCTGTCCCAATTTTCAGCAGGAGTCATGCCTGAATAATATTACAGGATCGGGCTTCAAATGTAAGGGCAACAGAATTTAAATATATAAAGACAGATATTCTTTTAATCCTGAGATGTAGAACGTGGGTTAGAAGAGGAAAGAGCTGTAGCTTGAGCTCGTTACTTCTTGTCTTACCTACCATGGACCAATTTCTCGACATGTTCTTGTACCGTTTTGTTTTCAGGGACAGCTCTGTTGCTTAGACCGGGCTTCTGCAAGGATGGGGCCCCTGGAAGCAGTTGATGAAGAAAACCAGACAGATGCAATGAAAATGGAGCTGTTCACCAAGCTGTACTTGCCGAGATACACCACACCACTCAACGAATTGGCTCTGGACCCTAAACCAGAACTGAAGGACAGCACAACACTAGTTGAAGTGCAGATAATCCTGATCTTTGCTTACTGTTCCATCATTCTGCTGGGGGTGATCGGGAACTCCCTCGTCATCCACGTGATCATCAAGTTCAAAAGCATGCGTACAGTAACTAACTTCTTCATAGCCAACCTGGCTGTGGCTGACCTGCTGGTGAATACATTGTGCCTGCCCTTCACTTTGGTTTACACGCTGTTGGGTGAATGGAAACTGGGTCCTGTCTTGTGCCACCTGGTGCCTTATGCCCAGGCTCTTGCTGTGCACGTGTCTACGGTTACTTTGACTGTGATCGCTTTGGATCGGCATCGCTGCATCGTCTACCACTTGGAAAGCAAGATCTCTAAGCGGATCAGCTTCTTGATTATAGGAGTTGCCTGGGCAGTCAGTGCCCTGTTGGCAAGTCCTCTGGCCATCTTCCGTGAGTACTCATTGATTGAGATCATTCCTGACTTCAAGATTGTAGTCTGCTCTGAGAAGTGGCCAGGGGAGGGGCAGCTCAACTATGGCACCATCTACAGCGTCTCCATGCTCCTGATCCAGTACGTGCTGCCTCTAGCAGTCATCTCCTATGCCTACGCTCGTATTTGGACCAAGCTCAAGAACCATGTTAGTCCTGGGGCGGGGAATGACCACTACCACCACCGGCGGCGGAAAACCACCAAGATGCTGGTGTGTGTGGTTGTGGTGTTTGCTGTCAGCTGGCTGCCATTTCACACCTTCCAGCTGGTCAGTGACATTGACAGTCAGGTGTTGGACCTGAAAGAGTACAAACTGATCTACACAGTGTTTCACGTCATTGCCATGTGCTCAACATTTGCCAACCCCCTTCTCTACGGCTGGATGAACAACAACTACAGGACGGCCTTCCTCACGGCCTTCCAGTGCGAACAGCGGCTGGACTCCATCCACCCTGAAGTATCAGCAGCTTTCAAAGCCAGGAAGAAACTAGAAGCAAAGAGGATTCAGTTCCCCGGAGACTCTTTCACACAACCTACCAATGTCTAAGATGTCTGACTTTAAAGAAGAGATGCATATGGGGTGGACCAAGGGACAGATCCATTTTGACACATGCATTTTTAATGCATAGTTTTATTCATAAATGGTGAAAGAAAAGTAGCAGGGAAGTCAAGGCAGGTGGTATGATTTGAGGGGAGTTGATTGGCATCAAGAGTGTGTAACTCTACAACTCCAAGGAAATAAAAGGGAAGGACTTTGTTTATGGCTGTCTCTAACAGGGTAAGAGATGCTCCCATCCATCCCATCTCCTTTTCACAAGTCTAAATGACAAAGACAGAGTTTGCTGGTTTTGCTATGGGAAGGCAAGGAGCTGATTTGTAGCATAGGAGTATTGATGGTGGGAGCAGGTAATTTTTGTGTTGCATGTGGAGGTCAGGGAGAGAAGAAGTCTGCTAGGAGAGTGAAGCCTGTCTGGGGAGAATGGGCTGTGCTGGTTAAAGCTCAAACTTTTCAGACCCCTCCTTTCCTGCAGGCACCTTCTGTTAAGATAAGGGAATTTAGAAAAGAAATATGTTACTGTTTTTGATTTGTACTGGAGTACTTCAGAGCATTTGAAACGGATTAGAGGGAAAAAAAGAGAAAAAAAGATGCAACAAAAAACCAAAAAACCCAACAGATTAAATGTGAAGAAAGGTCAAGATTCTACATAAAATAAAATGGGTTTTGGCCAATCAAATGGGGTAAAAAGTCATTCCTTATGAATCGTCTGTGGTTATGCTGGTGAAGAAATTGCAAGCCTCTGACCAGATCAGTTATTCCCTGCAGATCCCTCCCTTTCATCCTGCGCTGGGAACAACTCACAAATACAGTGCTTTAAAGTGGCGTTTGAGGGCAGGGGATGCAGGCTCAGGTCTTCTGTGAGCACTTCATAAACTGCCAATATTTTAATTTTCAGGACCTGCTTAAATGTCTAACGTGTTATTAACTCCACAGGCTTTGAATTGTTGCTGCTTTCTCCCTGGATAATAAAACAGCAGATAATTTTGATCCTCTGGAAAGGCTGCTAGATGGTAATGTGCTTTTCCTTATTGTGGTTTTTATGTCACACACTCATCTTGTCTTGGAGCTTTTTCCATCTTTAGCCTTTGTAAAAATTAAGAACATCTGAATGACTGTAACCTAATAACGGTATGCTAGCTTTATGTGATAACTTATCAGTTATTCTGCATGCTGTAGTTAATAGTTAAATTCCTTTTTTGCTCAGGTATAAAATTTTAATCTGTTTACTGTGTTGTACACAGCAATGTTCAACTCTTCTGTGTCTTTGTTTAGCCTCCTTGAACTCATTAAAGAGACGAAGAAAATTTCAATCCATGCTTATTTCAAGCTGCCCTGTTGCTTATCTAGAATAAAAATACGCGTGATACTTTCACTTGGAGTCTCTTTCCACAGCTAAATTTCGGCTGCCTCATTTTTTTCTCTCCATTTTTCATTGTTCCAAAATTCATTGTATTCTCTCTTACAAACTAAAAAACAACAAAACTCCAGTAGGGAAGCATTAGCAATGTAATGAATGGTATCAGATATTTATCAAGTGGAGAAATTAATCTTTGTGTGTGCAGTGTCTGGCACCATCCTTTAAAGATGCATGAAATCATTTGGACTTGGATTTTCATGAACAGAGGAGGGAGGTCTAGAGAATTAGCTAGTGTTTACTCAAGCAGGAAAAAGTATCCATCATTCTTAAACACTTTTACAAAAATAGATTAATTCTCAACCATGTTGAGAACATGATATTGTCCACAAGTTATTTTTGTCTGAGTATTAATAACATCTAAAATGTAAGCTCAAAACTGTTATGGGTGAGGAAGGATTACAGAAGTGTGCAATTATTATGGGCATCAATCATATGTATCAGTTACAGTTGACTCTGAACCCTTCATCAAAAGTATTATTGCCACAAATAGCCTCTTTTATTTAAAAAGCAAATAGTTTAAAAGTTCTGTTTCAACTCATTTAAGCCTGTTAGAGTGTGGTATATAGGCAGTTTTGAAGTAACCATGACACTGTGTGCTGAAGCTGCAATTGCCGGGCTAATTCTCAGTAATTTTAAGTCTGCTTTACGTCATCCTGTGTTGAAGTGATTAATTACAAATTATCTTTCAGTCTATTTCATGGTATTTTTATTTTACTGCTTCCTGAGCTTTCTGTGCAGCCATTGTGTTGAGCCAGAGTTGGAGCACTAATTTATTGCATCTCTTTCCTCTGCTGTGTGGTGGTGGTGCCTGGGTCAGTGACTGCTTCAGAAACACAGACCTCCACACGGTGTCCCACCTCCTGGTGTGGATTTTCCCTTGGACACTTGAAGGTGGGATGTGGAAGAGCCAGCAGGTAGAATCTGACACATTGCTTAGTTGCTGCTTGGGACTTGGCTCCTGCATGAACACAGCCACATGCTTGAGTACCCCTTCACGTTGAAGGAAAATTAGGCGTTTTCTCACCAAAAGCAATGGTGCTCCAAATCATAGCTGTCAGAAGGATGTGGAAAGCCAGGGTTTGTCCCCATTTCCCCCTGAGGGAAAGTGAACCTATAAACAGGCTCTAACCACTGGACCAGGGAGTCTGCAGGGGAGCATCTGCTTTGCTTGAAAAAACGGAACCGGATTCTAGGTCTCTCGAATTCACCTGTTAGTGCTTCAGTTAGTTTTTTTTAAAAGCATTCTATTCTTTTCCTACTGAATAGGTACAAGTTTTATACAAAGCTGAAGAATACCAGGAGCAACCCTCACTGAAGAATTTGCGAGTAAGTGGTGGGCCACCCAAAATGAAATGTCATCGCTGATTCAGAGCAAGAGTTTGTACCAAGGCACCTCAGTTGCGATGAGAGGGAGCACACTGCAGCCTCTCTTGAGGTAGCACCACACATGGTACAAGTTTTATACAAAGCTGAAGAATACCAGGAGCAAAACCCTCACTGAAGAATTTGCGAGTAAGTGGTGGTGGGCCACCCAAAATGAAATGTCATCGCTGATTCCGAGCAAGAGTTTGTACCAAGGCTCCTCAGTTCCGATGAGAGGGAGCACACTGCAGCCTCTTTTGAAGTAGCAACACACATCTTCTTAAGCTATTTGATTGTATATAAAATAATTAAACTTTGAATATCATGATTCTATGGGCGGGTGGTTATGACCTTCATGTGGTACTCAGGTTCCAGGCCAAAGATCTCAAAACAGATATAGACAGAATTTAAGTTAGCTACACCATGTTCTTCATGAATACTTCTATAAAGGTGCTGCACTGTGGGTGGGAAATTTAAGTTAGCTACACCATGTTCTTCATGAGTACTTCTACTATAAAGGTGCTGCACTGTGGGTGGGAGGAGAGCAAGGAAAGTAGCACCATGCTAATCTCTGGGAGGGTCTTACTTGGGGCTCTCCTTTGGGGCTGGCTTATTAAAGGGAGACCTATCCACCACATGGATCCCATCAGAAGCAATCTCGGATCTTAAGCTGCTCAGCACTTCATTCTGGGCCTGGAAGAATGCGTTTTGATGCCTTGCAAATTTTACTGGCAGAGATGTGTCTCCAGGCTTAGGCAGCAGCAGAGTACTGAACAGAAGATAATTAGATATGTACAGCTGCACCCCTACTTTCTCCCAGCGCTGGCTGGGCACAAGCCAGCTCAAGCCCGGCAGCAGAAGAGCTGCACTCGTGCACTTCTCCTGAGGCTTTCATGCTTTACCTCGGAGGACAACACAGCAGCTTGGGACAAGCACTGCAGGCACAGTGCTGTGCTGCTTCCAGGTGAGTGTTGAAAGCCACGTTGCCTGTTCAGGGCTACAGCCATTGGACTACAAGGGTAGAAGTAATCCTGAGTAAGTTTGCCAGGGTCTTATGGGAGGCCAGTGAAGCTGGGGTTTTGGTACGTAGGGACAGTGCTGAACCCATACTCAGCTATGGGTAAATGGTCTTCACTGAGAACTGCGATCTTCACATGGAACAGCAGACCATGGCTAAGCAGAAAGTATATCATTGTGAATCTGAGAAAAAATAGATTTTAGAGCCTAGCAGTTAAAAAAGAGGGACTGGGCTTGGACAACAAATGGGTTTAGTATACATATCTGTTTTTACATGAATTGTACGTCACAGCCGTGCAAAAGCTGTTTGTTAGACTTAAGTTTGTTGCAAATGATTCTGTTGCCCCACAGTTGGTATAACCATATCTTGTATAAAATGTGTAGTGGACATACATACATTGCCAAAATACTAATAACAAGTTAAATAACACTAAGAGTAAAACTAAATGGAAAATATAATCTGCATTTTATCTCTCAGGCCACAAAAGAATCACTGAATTCACAGACTAGTATAATCCATTTCCTTTCTTCATAGTTTCTAAACTCCCTCAGGGATTTTTCTTATGTTAATCCAGGTAATGACCTTAAGGGATCAATTTTTTCTTTGGATCCCTGAGTTATTTACCCGGTATTGTCATTATAAATTCCACTCCACAATACTCTATGCCAAAGTACAGGTTTTTTGCCCTGAGAAGCTAGAAGATACATGTAAATGTATGCAAGGTTCCTGAAAAGCCATGTTTTTAATACTGCAGTAAGAATGCTTATTTATGCAATTGATAGTGATTTTCATATTCATCTTCATTTAAAAAATACTAACTTGGTATTATTTTAAAAGAAAATTAATACAAGGCTAGTGAGGAAATCTGAAGCTGCTAAAACTGGAGAAGTAAGAAAGTCAGAGGATAAGTGGCTACTTCAAGAGGTAAGATAGAGCAAGAAAGGGGCTGGTGAAGATGTAATTGATTTATAGACTTTCCTTCATCCCTTAGGCTGAGCGGTGAGAGAAACGTGTTAAAATGAAAGCAGGGCAAATGAAGACACAGATCAATTGTATGCACAACAGACAGTGTTGCCCAGGGAAACTGAGGAACTTTGAGAAGAAATTCCCGTGATCATTTGAGCCTTAAAACTCACATCATGTTCTCAAGCAAGTAAACCTGCATCTGTACATTATTTTCCTAAATGCAATACAAGTAAACAGCTCCATACTGATAATGTGTCAGAAGCAAGGGATGTTTTATTAATTCTATCCAGTATATGGGATGAATAATGCATACGTACTCCTCCTAAGCTCATTTCAGATGGGATATATGAAAAAATTGGTGCCTGTGTTAAAATCTTGCCCGTATCAGACTTCACTGAGCTGCTCTGGAAGGATAGAGGTTCAAGCTATAAAGCTTAAAGACTGTAGAATTATATATCTGATGATGGAGGCACAATTTAGCATGAAAAACTATTATAATTTTTTTTTTTTCTGATACTGCATAGGAGAAACAGGTTGCGGTTTGCCTCTTGGACCTGAAGCTGCATTTACACAGCTGGAGTTTATATGAAACAGACTTTTATTTGTATACTTCACAATTCTCGTAATCTACTTACCCTGCTGTACAGGATATTTTCAACAGTAGAATCTACCCTTACACATCCATAGGGCCAAACTATTTCTATCCCTTCTAGGCTGCACAGAAAAGTAGACATCTAGGGCAATTCTTCTACTTACTGGCATCCACCAATATTAGAGTTGTTTGTACCCACTTGGATTTCAAAGTTTGTTGGCAGCACTGTAACTTTTTAACTTTTTAGCTTATTTGAGGTAACCAAGCTGGTGAAACAGCTAGCCTTGCTCTCACTGCATGCTGGTGCTGGCTCAGGGCAAGCCCATCCTAGCGGGTCATGACCATGGTTACCCAGCTATTCCTCACTAAAGCGAACCTAAAGACAGAGGCTGAAGCAGAGACACCTTTCCCCATGGATTGTGAGGATTGCTCCCAGCAGCTGGGTTTGGGGATGTGTGAAAGTTTTCCAGTGCTTTGTATCTCTGTTTACGCCACTGTGAGGACAACGCTTGTTGAGGTTGGTGGTGTTTCATCTCAGTTACACCCTGACGTGGATGACCCCACAGCTACACATCTGCTGCCTCTCAGGTTCACTGTAGACCAGCTTCCAGAGCTCAGAGACAGCTGACAGTAAATGTCCACAGACACCCATGTACTGACAACACTGGGTACAAGCGCAGGGAGAGGTAAGACAGCTCTGGGTCAGTTAGGCTAGGCTGGGGACACTGTGGCCACGGCAGAGTTCCCCTCAGGCTGGCCCATCCTGCGTGCCTTTGTGCTAGATTAAGGCTAGCTCTGCTATCTTCTGCTGCCCCTAGCACTGACATGCCTCAAGGCACCAAAAGCTGACGGCCACTTTGTAATAATATGTACAGCAAGTGCTGGAGATGCCACCACTGCGGCAGTGTGTTTCTGCCCCGTGTCTCCATCAGCCGTCCTGCTGGTACCAGAACTGAGCTGGCAGGGGGATCCATGGGGAAGAATTTTTTACACGTAAGAAGTGATAATGTTCTTGTACTGACAGAAACACTGGCTGACAGGTGGTTATGGCAAAATATAAATACTTTAAGGCAGAGCTGGATGCAGCTGCGGTGGGACGCGAGCGTGCAGCAGCACAACCTCACAGGACCACGCAGCAGTTTGTTGTGCGTGCATGCATTCTGGAGTTTTAAAACAATATAACCACCAGCTGATTATTTTGAAATTAGACCACAAAATAAGGCTGTAAAAATATAGTTTTACAAATACCATACTTTGAGAACATGACACCATTACTTACAAGAGGCAAGCACACAAACAAATGATAACATTTCATACCTAAGATTGAAAAGATGCTTTATCATGAAAGCTGAAGACTATACATTTTTTTAAAATTAAAACATGAATTTGGCTTTATCAATTTACTTAGGACGTTTTTTTCAGACAAGGTCAGCAAAAAGCATAACTCTACTAGATCCACTTATTAAACTCAGTAGTCATTTCCTGTAAGAAATACTTGCAAGCTTTACTATAAATGCTCTTTCTGGAGATGAATGTTTCTGATAAAAATTTCCTTTTAATTGTTGGAATAATACTGCAGAAAACAATGAAGATCCTCTAAGAAATCACTACATCAATACTGGTTTTAACTGTGTGGAATACATTTCACCCCAACGTTTCTCATTTTTTTCATCCGAAGATATGGACGCCCTTAGCAAAAGAGAGGGAGCATTACTGTCCCTGTACCAGAGATGGGGAAACCAGGGCACAGACAAGCGAAAGGGTTGCTGAGCATCATGTGGTCCATGCTCACCGCCTGTGAGCCCGTGTGTGGGCGCAGCTTGCATTGCCAGATGGCTGAAGCTGAAGGCTTCCACACTATCTCTAGAAACAGGCTGGGAGTCCCTCCGATTACAAGTATTTTGCTAAATAAAACAAGAATAGAAAGCGAAGCTGAGCAGTACACTGCTGATAGTCCACACCACTGAATTAGCATGCTCCTTGGCACTGTTCTGGACTCTGCCAACTAACACTCTCCCAGACAGAGCTTATGCATGCATGCAGCAGGCTGTTTCTAGTAGATTGTGTGGCCAAGACCAATACAGTTCTCTCTGTTCTCCAACACTGTCCTATCACGGACAGTGAGAGGACCTCAAACACGCTCTCAGTGCCACCTCTCAGGGTGTACAGCACACACCCACAGGTTCACGCTATGAAAACCCTTCCCTGGTGGGCTGCAGTACCGCTTTCTTGACTCCAAAGTCTCTGGAGATATGTCTGAGGGACAGAGGGATACCACACAAGGTGTAGAGGAGAGTGAAAGCTAAATACCACAAGATTTGTAGGAGAGCTACTGCCAGTAGATATTATTTGACCACAGGGCCAGAAGAACAGTGCACTGCCCAGTTTTATTGAGCTATAGGTCCTATGTCTGAATTTCCCTGCACAGAGAAGGAGATTCTCCATCTTTCTACAAAGGGTAAACCAATGTGTAGGCAGCAAGGATTTTCCTGAGTACTGTACTCAAACACCAACCTAACTTAGTAATATAGTTGTGGTTGCTGTGAACAAATAGCAGAGCTAACACTAGGATAATATAGCTCTCCAAAAACAAAAATATGAAAACCCCAAAGTATTTCTGTCTTGTTGTCTATATGGCCAGTCTGATTCACTATTGTTGTTATTGTTTATTTGCTTTGCACTGCTACTGTAATCGGTATGAACTATGTATGTGTGTGTAGGTGTATCTGTATATCTCTGTCTCCATCTCTGTCTCTATCATCTCTATCTATCTCTATAAAACAAAGTGAGATTTCAGTCTCAAAGGGCTTAAAACCTAAGTACTGTGTTAGCTTAAAGATAATGGTTACTTGCATGGTTCTTGCAGTAGAGGGACTTGGCAACACAAAACATTATGAAATTTATACGAGTCAGTATGACAGAAAAGGTCAAGAAACCCCAGCTGAATGACATTAAATCCAGCTTCTGTAGGTGACTGGTGAAACTTTAGCGATAGGGATGCACAGTTTATGGTGTCCCATGTTGAGATCCAACATGAGTCACTTCAAGCCAGAATAACTGGAAGGACAAGCAGAATTAGAAATGAGGAAAGGGGTTAGAAAACAACAAAGGCAGCCTCACTGTGTACAGCAAGTTTGCTTCCTTTAAATTTGAAAATCCATGGTTTGCTCAGTTAACTTGAATCAAAGGTAAAAAAAGGAAAGAAAGAGAACTCATTACATTCAGGATCCTCATTTTTATTTGCTTGCTTTCTTCTAGTGGGGAATCAAAAGGGTTGCTACCCAACTCTGTATAATTGATTAAGGACATAAATTGAAATGAAAAATAATGGCCTCCATAATTGCTATTCAAAAGCCTAAAATGGAAATACACCCTAAAAGGATGCTTGCAGGTTTATCAATACCATTCATCATCCCTTCCCTTTTAGTACTTGTGCCTATGCTATGAATGCTGATTTTAAACATCAGGAGAAGCTGCTTTTCTGACTCTTAAGTTAGCTGGAAACCCCAATGGTCTGTCAGTTTATTCTTGATAAACTACTCCCTAGTGTCTCTCTTAATCTCTTCTTCTAGCATGAGCTATAAGATCAGACAGTAACTTCCTCTAACCTTACTCCATGTTTATTATTTAGCTATTCCTGAAAAACTCTTAGAACACTTCATAATCTCATATGCATGTGTAGCAGATGTATGATTACAGCTCATTTCTGGCTTCTCTGATTTTTCTATAGTGGAATATAGCTGTTCCAATCCATTAAAAAAAAAAAAAAATACAATCTCTCATTTTTATTGCTTAGTTTACTACTTCTCTGAGACATAATACAGGTGATGCCAGAAATTTTCTAGCTCTCTGTGAGAATACATATACGGGATATATTGTGGTAGCTAGGTATATGTGTAGCTTGGTACTATAAAGGAGCCTAGAGTCTTTGGCTACATAATACTTGATTTCTGTATAAAACCCCCGTGCCTACAACTTCAACAAATACTTCAAATCACTATGCAAAACCCAGTAATTCTGCAGCAATAAATCAGTGGAAAGAACTGCATGGGTGCTTGACAGGACAAGAAGGCAGGGTGAGGCAGTCTGTACCACTCATGCCTCCTGGCAGTTGTGTAACTTGACAGATACTGAACTTTGGCTCAAAAAAGTGTTTTGCTTACCTATTTTGTCCTGTTACACAGAAAGTTGTTTGTCCCTTCTGGTGCACACGGGGGCTGCTCATGTGGGCTCTGCTGCTGAAAGAGTAGGTCCCTGGGGAACAAAATACACATACCTTTGTGTCTGATGATGACAACATTACAGTATCCTTGAAATACCCCTTCTTTCACCTTTGTTGCCCATCTCCCCACCCAGTTTGCTACAAAAGGGATTTTCCTCTTGAGATCTACGAGTGACAGTCCTTCACAGACTGTTTTACAGCCTTATGTCTTTGCAAATCCAAAGCAACTGACATTTAAACAGCAGGGAAGAGCCAACAGTGCAAACAGACCTACAACGCTATCACAGCAGGGCTTCCTGTTTAAAGTAAATGAAATGCTAACTTGTCAAAGAAAAAACAGGTAAAATGGGGAAGGTCAGAGCACTGGTGCCTTTTTTTTGTTCTTTACTTATGTTGATAATTTCAGATTAGAAACTGCATTCATGTTTTTCCACTAAATTTCCAGCTATTCAGTATCACAGTTGCTGAGGCGAACAGCAGATCAAAGAGGTAAATTATTAGGGCTGCTTTTTCCAACACAAACAGGCTGAACCAAACTTCTGATCTTTGTACCAGTGGGCACGTGACCCTTGGTCTTGGTGTTTGTATCTGAGCTCCTGCAAGCTGATGTGCTTACTGCTGAACTGTGATGGATGGCTACCAGCTTCTGTTACCATAAAGAGCTAAGAAATAGAGGAAGGCAAATTTCAGCGAAAGCCAATTTTGAATTTAGGCTTCCAAATCCCTTTTACTCTTTTGAAAATCTCCCCATAAGCAATTTCATCCCCTTACATATGCATGTATTTGGCTCACATTGCCTGCACTCCTTCAGCTGCGTGGAAGGAGCAGCAGCATCTGACTGAAATTTCATGGGACCACTCTCACTGAAGGTGACCGAGCAGTGAGTCTTCGTTTTGCCTGGCTGCTTTGCAACCTTAAGTAAGCATATACTCTCTCAGGCTGGAGCACTCTCAGGCTGGAAAGCCTGCAGATGCTTCATTGTCCTTGGTAAAGTTCCAGTTCATCCATGAGGATGCAACAAGTCTGAATAACCAGTCCCTCAAGAGCCCAATCCTTCAGTAGGTCTCCCTAAGGCTACATCTAGCAAGGTCAATGGAAAGCATGCAGTCTGCATAATTTCCCACACTTCCTTCCTTACAGTGATGCCTACACCTTAGGACGTCAATGAAGAGTGGCTTTTAGCAGTGTTATTTGCAAAAAGTGGGTATTGTTTTCTGTATCTCCATGGTATTTCAGAGACCATGTATTTGTCTGTAGCACCTGTTAAGAAACTCACAATAACCTTCCTGAAAAGCATGACAGTCAGGAAGGTCCTTCATGTGGCCAGGCTTTTACCTCTGCTCATTTCCTGAGGCACTTTACCGATCACTCCTGGGTACTTCTCTCCTGGCTGTCAATAGGTCAGGCTTTAATGTTCAGAAATACCTTGGGTGGCTTGAGTCTTTAGGCAAGACAGCTCTCATCCTTCCTCCCCCAGAAGGATGTTGCTGACTCTCACTTCCAAACAATCCTCTTCAATAACATGGATACAGAACAGGCAATTGGTTTCTTCAAAACACCATGAAATTGCTTTTGCAATTAAAAAAACCAAACAAACCCAGCACTGGCAGCATTTGAAATAGGGGTGTATGAATTCATTTTTGTGATGTCTGGAAGTCATATACAGCCACATTTAGACTCTGATCCTCTCAGAGGCTGCTGAGAGCCTTTGCCTGCTGCATATTTCAGCTTCTCACTAGACACCTTTCAGGAGGAAAGAGCTGAAAGCCAACCCTGAACACAAACAGCCTAGTTTCATTATCCAGCCTTCAAGAAGTACAAAACCTATGCAGGGAGAATTGGCTATTAGAGTTCAACAATTTGTTGGGTTTTCATTTTTTGTTAATACACACAGCTTAATAGATTTTTACAACAGAGCTCATTTTAAAAATATGGTCCTAAGTAGTGCTCCTAGTATATTTTTATAATGTGACTGCAGGACTGGTAAAAGGGAGATGTAGGCTATTAAGGCACAGATGTATTCCCATTGCTTATAATCTTGGAAACACTTAATGCAGACCCTGCTAGATCTGAACACTGTGGCACCTAGCAACTCAGGAGTACTTCTATCCAACTGTACTTTGGCAGGTATTTTATTCAGATGAACAGCATGCCACTTGAGGTCATGATTGGTTTGTAAATCCATGCTGAAGAGCTCTTCTGAGCTCTGTAAAATTATACCAGACCAAAATATTCTTTTGCATAGACAGAACTAAAGGCAAGCTATCTTATTTTACCTTCACTTATTTATTTTTAATAAAACAATATTAGTTGCCCAAGACAGAGATTTGAGTTGGTTTTTTTGGTTTTGTTTTTTTTTTTTTTTTTAATATAATGAAATTATATTTTGTTTGCCAAAGAAGGGATTTTGGTTTGTTTTTTTTGTTTTTTTTTTTTTTTTTTTTTTTTTCTGAGAAATGCTTATTTGGGTGGGATGTTATAAGAAAAAGGAGAGAAAGAAGTCAGGCATTGGCAAATGTACCTGAAGACAATGGAATGAACCTTTGGGAAAGAAGGGTGTTTCTCGTGCAGACATCTATATTATGCACACTTTTGCTGGCACCGAATGTAGCCAAACACTCCTGTTCAGTATTTTTTGAAGCAGAGCACAAACAAACAGAACAGTCAGTGCTGTAAAGCTGCTGACCAGATTCTCAGCCCCCATAATTTAGGTCAGTGTAGCTCCACTGCATGTTGTAACACTAAGCCCATTTATATTACATTGTGGCATCAGCCTGAAGAACTCTCCCCTTCACAAGCTCAATTTCAGGTGGAGGCAATAAAAAGAAATGCACTACATTAGCACTATTAAAAAAAATAAATTCATATACCCTACTTTTCTGTCTTTGGAACTTTGTTTGGATGGATTATTAGTAAATGCAACTTGTGTCCTCTTATCTGAGATCCCTCCTGAAGCAGGATGGAGAACAGAGGGGAAATGGGCTCTGCAAGCCAGAGCAGCCAGTGCTATGGTCACATCAGGTGCCAGCAGCAATGGGCACATGGGAAGAAAAGCTGGGGAGTAACTGGTGGCTGGTGGCCGAGTTTAGGCGGAATGGAGATGCCTGAGACCAGGATTACAAGAGGATAAGGGATTTTTTGCAAGCGATCTTGAAGATACACAGTACGGGGATAGAAAGGAGAAGCAGAGGGAAGAAAAGTGGAGCCAAAAGGTTAAACTTTATAAAAACCCAGCTGTTTGGTGTGGTAGTAGAGAGAGTCAGAGATTGGAGCTATGGTTAGGGGAGGGTAATAAAAAGAGAGTTTGCCCAGTCATGTTAATTCTGTATCTACTTGGTGCCCTTTTCACTCAGCTGAGTGTTCGAGTTGGCATGCCTGTGTTAATGGTGGTATTCACTGGTCTCCATACTTTGTAAGTATTATAAAAATAGAAAAAAAGTCCAAGGGCATTCAGTCACCTAAGCAGAACGGCCTCACTTGTCTTTGTGCTCTTTCTCTTAGTAAAAAAATATTTTATGCTGAGCTTGTCCTGATAATCACAAGATTTGAAGAGATCCCAGGGAAAAATATTTTCACTATTATTTAAACCTGGTGAAATTCCCTGTTTCTGCTCACCTCGAGATGAAACTGTTTCAAATTTAGCAACCCAGTGGACAGTCCAGATGGAGTCTGGTGCCCCTCAGCAGCAGCCAGTTGTGTTGGCCAGAGTTTCAGCAATCCAGCTGATGGCTGGCAGTTGCTCCTTCATCTGTTCTTGTTCCCATAGAAACAGAGACGAAATAGTCAAACTTAGGTAAAGCTTATTTTTCCTTTTTTTTTTTTTTTTTTTTAAAAAAAAAAAAACAGTGCATCTTAATGGAAATATTTTGTGCCAACTATAAATCAAAAATCTGA
>NW_015090774.1:5956428-5973891 GCF_001431845.1 Calidris pugnax | reverse complement strand
ATTTTTTCTTTTTTTTTTTTTTTTTTCTGAAAGAAAGAACAACAGAGAAGACGTTCATGAAGTGCTGCTTGTTTTCTGTGACCTGGGGCTCTTTTTCATTGGAACTGGCAGAAAGTAAGCAGCCAGCTACGGTATCATAAGAGCCTGTGGAAATTACAAGAGGTACAGGCGAAAGTGTGGTGGAGATATTGAGATATTTTCTCAGTAAAACATACAGACAATAAGTAAACAGTAGTAAAAGATCAGTAGGAGTTTACCAGATGAAAAAGTAAACAAAAAGCATGAAAAAACACCTGTAGGTGTGAATATTTCTCTTTGTAATTTAATCATATTCATTTGCCCTAGTGAGTAAGGAATAGAATATATTGTTTGGGTTTTTTTCATTACACCATGTACAGAAATGATCAAAACATTTGCTGAAATCAAATTCTTCCTTTTGTTATAACCATTTTCTGAAAAGCTACAGCCTTTTTTTTTGCAAATGCTTGCGCTCACACATCTTTTGGGCAATACGTTGCTCTCACTTATTCCTACTGAAATTATTCAATTTCTTCACAGTGCAGAGGAGCAGAAGTTGGCCCAATGACTATGTTTTGTGGCACACATTCCTGTAAGAAGACGACAATTTTGCTTGGCATTTAAATGTGCCAGAAAACGAGAAGAAAATAGGCAGTATCTTTCCCAGAATGGGGTCCCTCCTGCCTCAAAATTGGTGGATTTTATAACTGCAGTCATTGATCTTCCAGACAGATATATCACATATGAATGACAGTGCTCCATCTGGATTCAGATTAATGGCGCAGGTGATATTTCCACAATTTATGCATTTCCTGGCTAAATTTTTACTTCTTTCTGTAGTACATCCATCAGCCCTGAAGGCTAACACTTGTTGGTTCTCTTTTTGAGACATTATGCTAGCAGGTGGACATCCATTTAAAGCCAGTCTCTGGACAGATTTACCAACAAGCCGAGAAGGCATACATCCCAAAAGTTACCGTAAAAGAAAAGCACCAATTCTGGGAGCTAGTTTTCATATTGTTACATAATTTCACAACATTTTTTGATGGGTTTTGGTGATAATGTAGAACCTTATATATGCGGACACTAATTCTTGGCAGCCTTGAGGCACTTCTAATGCAGCGGATGAGTGGGCTAACTCAGCTGGTGACTGACAAGAGTAATAAAATGGCTAAGGAAAACCAAAACCTCTTGTCTGTTCTCATTAGAAACATCTATTTCCAATAACATTTTCACATTGTAATGCAGCCAGAAGAGATTTCTTGATGGTTTTCATTAATAATGGACATTTTAGGATTTTACTTTAAGAGTAACTGCTAACAAGAGAACTTACTTTCATTTAATCATTTTCTTCCTCACAGTGGAAGGAAGTAACTTTACATGTTATAAAAATTCAAATAATGGTGAATCCTGCTTTTTAAAATCTTGTAGACAGTACTTTGCAATTTCAGTTTGGAAAAGCTGAGAGAGTAAAAAACGAGATTTAGTTATTTATTTTTAGGAGGTAGGTGAACCTAGATTCTCTGCTTTAATTTTTACTTCTTGGTGCCCCATACACCAATTTATTCAGCTTCCCTTGCAGATGACTCGGAAACTTGAACTCTCTACTGAACACGGCCTCAATATGACTTATATACATACCTAAGGTAAGACTCAAGTAGGATAACAAGGCAAACTCTTCATCATTTGTATTGCCTATACCAGAAGTTGCACCCTGTATATAGAAGGTCACACAGAAAATTTGCTAAAAAGTGCAAGAGTTTTTTTTCTTAGAGCATCAGAATGGCTGGACAAGGTTGGATCAAAAGTCTGTTTAAACTCAAAAGGCCAGAAAGGGTGAATAACTGATGTCTGCCACATACCAATTTACTACCCTAATATACATGGAACAGAAGGTGTAGATTAATATCTTGAATTTTTGTGCTAGCAGCTCTAGAAAATATGAAAAAGAAATCGGTGGCAAATGAGTCAGTCCATCCTTTCTGCATTTAGTCTATAGATTATCATTATATTATGTAACATAGCATTATAATGACTTCATGAGTATCATATTTTCAACTACATTTCCTTAGTTCCTCTCCCTGACATTTTTACCATATTTCTATTTACTGCTCATTATTTAAGGATCTATTAGGGTATCACATAAACAACAATGCAACTACTCTAATGTATAAAGGTTTTACAGGTAGACATACAAAGTATGTACAGTTTACATAAACTTCAGCAAACCCTATTTAAACCAGAGACTGAACTGTCTCCATCAATAAATGATGATTTGGGCGGAGATAAAACAACTACTAGAAAATCAATATTTAGTTATTATCCAAGGATACTGGCTGTTTTTATCTCTTTTCACATGAAATTACATAGTAATACATTCAGCATTTTGCTGCTTGGCTTTTCATCAGCAAATAATTTCTTATAAAAGCAAGCAGCAGGCCAGCTATCAGCAAAAGGCAGGCATCAAGCATCTCATTATTTGAGACACGAGAATCTAATGGGAAAATACTGCTGCTTCCAAATCTTTCCTCTGCTGTCTGTAGTTATTACTGTCGCTATGAATATGGTGCTTTTGAAAGATGCTGGGCTGGCATCAGTGAATGGCTGAAAACAGAACTTGTCTTCTGCTTCCCTAGGTCCAGGAAGAGCAGTATGACACATGCCAGTTAGCTCGATACTACAGGCTGCCAATTATATGCCATTTCTCATAATCCAGGTTTCTCTGTGTCCTCTGGTAGGACTTGCGTGTGCAGAAGCTCAGGCTTAGAATGTGTGCACATCCTCTCAAACCTGGGAGGTCTACCTCTAGGAGTCAGATGGCAGGTTTGAAGCAAGTGGTTGGAGAAGGATGAGGTTTATTCACTTGGATGTCTGGTGTTCTGAGTCATGGATGTTTGATCATTTTGAGATATGACCTTTTTTTGACAAGGCTAAAAGCTGATTTTTAAAGTTGCTGCCTGTCCCAAGTCACTGGTGGTTGTTCAAAAAATATCACACTGCATAAACTTGACTATTTCAGCATTGGAGATATAAAGGCAGATGCACACAACCCTTTATCATAGCTTACAGAAGACTTCTAAATGTGACTGCTAGGTGCATAGCAGGAGCTGACTCAATGTTTCTCCGCAATACAGGTAAAATTCAGTTTTTAGATATGGAGTGGTAAAATTCCCTTTTGTCTAGCTCTTGCAGGTACTATCCTCCCCCACACAAAGCACCAGTGAAGCCCTGTGGTAAAGAATGGAAAACAGTACTGTGCCCCATCACCTTGCATTCCCCTGCCTGGTGCTGTGTCCATGCTCTGGGAAGTAGATTAGCGGGCACTCTTGGCTGGAGCAATGGCATGGAGAGCAGCAATGAGGGTGCCAAATGCCCCTGCTTCTGGTGAGCAGAGAAGCCCTACATCTCCCTGTCACTTCTGAAGTCACCATGTGGAGGACAGCAGGGAGTTTGATGGGCAGTGGCAGTGTGAAGTCAATACAGATTAAGATCCCCGCTTCCACAATGCTGGGGCTCTGTACTATAGCATGGGCTCTTTCAGTATTTGAAATCTTCTTTGGGGTTTACTCACTTTCCATAGGCACCACACAGTTTAGCTAGCCAGATCTTTAATGTCCCACTATGCCACGATGAGATCCTGAAGCTCTCATTCAGGCAATAAGCCTACTGCATCGCATGAGCCCAGCAGCATAAGTAACAGCTGACTAGCTCAGCCCCAACCCCAACCCCATTATGAAACTTGAAGGCATAAAAAGATTAACATAATTTCTGAAATCTAAAGAAAATTTAGCCATGGCTGATTTCCCCAGGCACTCTAGAAATACCTTTTTCTTGTTTAAGAAGTATATAGGTCAGTCAAGCGTTATCAGTAACAAGCATTTAATGAGAAAGCTAATGCTTTGACTGCTTCAATCATCAGTTTTTCTAAAGCTGACTATTTTCAGAAATCTGGTTTTTTTTTCGTATAAACATACAAACAAGGAGCATAAGGTACAGTATGGACGAGCAACCTCTGTCCTTGTGTTTCAGCAGGAGCCTCTGTCACTCCTCCTGTATGTAGCACTTGTTTTCCCATTTACTGATTCTTCTTAGTTGACACTTTGCAATTCATCATGATTAAAGAGCAGAGCATGACCAAGCTGTTTCAAAAGCACACTGAAAGCATTTTCACTTTGTATTCCAGGCCCTCCAATCCTACTTTGATAGCACATTTGAACCAGACTAGGAAAATGGTCTGAAACCTTCCAGTCCCACACATATTCTGAGTAAGAGAGAGTCAGAGCATGATGACCACGTGAGGGGAGAGAGCTGCCTTTCCCTAAACACTCTCTAAAGCACACTGACAACTTAATTGGTATGGGGATGGTCTGGCTTGGTGTTATGGGCAGAGTTTCTACTGGATTTTTGACTTCTCTGCCTAGTATCTGGAAGATCTGTTGCTTGTGATAAAGATCCCAGAACTGTTAGCTTGGAAGTTGCACAAGGCTCCCTACCTAGGAGCGGTCCTGCAGGTAAGGAGAAAAAAAACCCCATGGAGTGCATTAGAGATTTTTCTCTTTTCCTAAAATGCCTAGCAAAAATCTTCTGTATAAAACTGAAAACAGTCAGCTTCTGCAGCTGCAGCATCCAATGGCACAAAAGGAAAAATCAATTCAAATTATACAGTAGGCAGTAGGACTGCCCGTGGACTTTCTGTTCTCAGCATTTTCTAACCCTTGAAGTGACCAGCCAGTGATAGCAACCAAAGACAATGAAGCAAATGCTTTTCAAAATGACTCATTAAATAGTACCATCACGTTGTATGATCATGGTCTCTTCTAATCTGCTTTATTAACCAATTGGTCAATATGTGCGTACATTTGATCCAATGTGAGAGGGATGATTCTTTCATTTTTTAAGGTTTGGGGGAGCAAATGATTGAATATCTGACTACAGATAGGGAAAGAGAAAATCAAAATATTGAGCAAGTTAGATTATGACAAAAACAGAGTTGGAATGAATCCCAAGTCATTTTCACTTGAAACTCTCTATTCACTGTGTTGAAACAGTCCATTTCCTCATTGGATGCTGCAGATTTGATAAACAATGCTGCCTGGGAATGACACCAGCAGAGTACTATACTCATAATGAACTCTGAAGTACTGTGCAGTAGAAACTGAAATTAGTTACATTCTCTGCAGAGCTTGACAAAAGCTAAAATGTAATAGGGTGTCATGACAAAAGAGAAAAATAAACGTATGCAGCTTATGGAAAAAAGACTTTGCTACTAAGGCAAAATGTTTCTGTTTACTACCTGCCACATACTGGTACCATTTCTCCAAAGCAGTAAACAATACAATTCTGTTAGGAACAACACTCATTTCAATAATGCAGCTTAGAAAAAAAATATTATTAATTCACATTTATTTTCAATATACATTTTCTGCAAGATGACTAACGTAACATATGAGACCATGCAGTTTCAAAGTGCTGTCCTAGGAGCTGCTTAAGCTCCCCAACGTGGTGTTGAATGCATCTGCTATTAACAGAGATAAATAACAGCATTCTTCAGTCTCAGATCACAAAACCAAAATACAATGTAAAGAAAAGACAGAAGGAAATATCAAAGTTAGCAATAGCTGTAAATGAAACTGGATTAAAGGCGTATAACCTCTAGGAAGAAGGGATTAAAAATAGCAAATCGTAAATCGATGAAATGTGAATTCTGTGCACAGAGCTGTGGCTGGAGCTGCAGAAAGGCTAAAGGTGTGGGCTGCAAAGGGCATGTGTGTACACGGGTCTATAGACATTGGGGGAGATAACTTCAAATAACCACACTGGCAGTGCTGGGGCTGTGACTGAGCAGAAAGTGGCATTGGCCAAAGATAACTTTTGAGGAAATTGAGAAATCTTTCTTTACAAAGACATCTGGATACTCTCCAATTTCTCAAAAACAAATGGCAAGACTTTCTGAACTAGCTAAAATTACTTCTTTAAAATAAAAATCAGTAAGTAGCTCTCTAAGTCATCTTGTTTTTTCATTGTTCCAGTAATATGTCGTGGTAGTCTCCTAACCTTATTTCAACATAGCCTAAACAATAGGGAAAACCTATGTCTACCAGATTGTGGAATAACTAGAAAAATTGTCTGGTTTTGCTTTGAAAAGCCATAGGAAGACTATCAGATGAGGGTAAAGTAAATGGATGAGGAGAGCTGGCTACAGAAGAACAGTGTTTATTACACAGATGCAGAACTAGGTCAAATTGTATTAAGACCACACGCTTTACAAGGGAAAGCCCAAAAGTAAAGAAAGTGTGGAAAGGGATTCATTGCCTATCAAGCCTGGAGGAAGATAAAATGTGGAAACAATTAAATGTCTTAAAGATTACAGTATTATCAACATTAAGAATGTGTATTAAAAAGATTAGCATAATTGACAATGATTTCATATTGTGGAAATTTAAAGTGTAAGGAACTGCAAGAGGCTAGAAATGGTAAACCAATGATGTCAAAAAAAAAAAAAAAGCACTCTCTTCTTGCCTACATTTACTTGTCAAATATGCTACATCACAACTTTTTCAGTGAAAAACTGAGATTTTTGATTACAGCAATTTCTATAGGCTGTGCCTGTTTTCCACTAAAAAAATACCAAATATTCACTGAAAAACAATCTTAGACTTTCATTATTTAAAATGAAAATTGTAGAGGCTCTTAAAAAAAAGAGCCATTTTCTGATGCGAATACCTTTGGATACCTTTGAAAGAGGCCTGGAAGTAAGTTCATGATGAAATAGCGTAGACAGGAATTGAGAGAAATGAAAGCAGTTTTAGAAAGGACGGCTGTGGAAACAAAGACAAATGAGTGTTTTAAAAAAATATTTATGCTAGGCTGATTCAAATAACATTGCAAGGCTTGTGAGTCACGGAAAGTAAGAAAATAATAGGGCTAAACAGAGAACTGTCTCTGGAGATGGATGGAGCTCATACTCTCCACTGCTCTTCCCCAATTGATGGCCCCCAGGACCTTGGGTGGCCAGCTGAGGAGGAGCCATCCCCCAGTGAAGGGGAAGCTGAGCAGCCCCATGGTTCTACAAAGTTGTTGTAAAACAGGATGGGGCAATTAATGTAGGGAATCACACACACATGAGCTTCTGATTTCTGTACATCTGTTTGCCATAATGAGGAAGTAGTTAGGTCTCATTGCTCGGTGTACCCAACCATCCACGCTGTAAAGACAGTACGAAGAGAGATACTTGCAGTTAAATTACTTGGGCAGACTAAACACAGAAAGAACATTTTAAATTAGCTGGGTTCAAATGCCAGCTCACTTCAGAAATTAGAATTAATTTGATCTATCACTCTCTCACACATCTGTCAGCATCAGAAAATCACTAACTGGCAAACAAACAAAACTGGCTGTCTAGTCTGAGCTGGGACAGCAGAACTATCAGGTTTCAGGAAAATTTTGACTCCTTTTAAGAAGAGAAAATAGGGAAAAAATGGAAATTAGCTTTAAAAAAGACACCCTCTCTACCATAATGCTAAGAAAGAGAACTCAAATGTGCATGTTACTGGTAGGGAAAGAAAATGTAAACAATACTATTAAGAGGAATAGTAACTTTTTACATCAAATAGTAAAATACATTCTTGTGGTTGATTCCCATGAGTTATTAGTGAATGTAAACGTGGTATTACTAATTATTATTCTATGTAGCCATTGCTACATTCTTGCTGCTTTATTTTGGTCCCAATCCCGTATTTTCCTCAAGATCGTCTTGCAGTGAAGGCACAGGCACCTCTCACAGGGTGAGGAGAGCCTGTGGTGTTCAGCTCCAGCACAGACTGCAGGGCAAGCTGTTTATTCCTATCCTGGGTCTGACTGACAGCACACATCTGAAGAGAAGTCAGAGATATGGCAATACTGTTGCTTCTTTCTTCTGTTGCTGTCTGAGATGTGAGCTCTCCTAAGAAGTGAGGCCATGTCAAAGTCTGCCACATCAGCCACACGTAACTTTTTGTCTGGTTCCCAAATTCAGCCGCCAGCCCAACAGGGAGCCTTGAAACCCTCTTTGCCCATTTCTAGATATATCAGATAGATCAGATATATCCTGTGGTGTCTAGGCAGATGAAAAGGAAATAAAAGTGTCTGCTGACCTAGATCCCCTTGGTTTTTTTGGCCAGGGTACACAGAGGGATGCTGAGGGGGAGTACTAAGACTATGGTAAATGGCGCAGAGATCTAAATATACCAGCCCTTGGAGGAGCAGCAATCCCCTTCCCTTGTCTCCATGAAGCATTTTTCTAACACGCTTGATAGAGAAGTGAAGGGAAGAAGTCACTGCTGCTGAGGTCCCTCAGATCAGAGATGTCAGACTCAAAGGGGCAGAGTCCAAATGACTTGTGAAGAGTGCAACCAGCATGGTTGGATCCAGTCCCAGGTTTTGCAGAAAAACAACGTATTGAATTTATTCTCCTGCCCTTCCCCTCTGCCATACGCACTTAGGAGTCAGAGAAGTAATCAATGAAAGAGCAGTGGCTCCAATTACAGCCTGTTTCCTGACTTGTTCCAGGATAATACTCACACTGAGACAAATGGCAAAGCTGTAGCTTACCCACCGTCTTTAAAGCATCCATCTTTTCTGACATTTAGACTAAATTTAAATTGCAATTCAGGGCAATTTGTTGCTGGTAGCTGATTGTCTGTCTTTTAAGTCTATGGTGTGATTTTTAACCACTGTGTTGCATTATTACTATTCTGTATCTCGTGGCATGGAGTTAATTTTACATTATCCAGAGTATTGAGAGAGAGGAGGAGGAGAGCATGGTATAGCATAAATCAAAGCAAAAAGAGATCTCTATATTAGTCCGGAGGCACGTACACCAAGAAGCAAAAAAGAAAGATCAGCGTGACTGTAACCTACATTTAGGCTCCATCAGGGGCTGATGTGAGCTGGCACACTCATTAAACCTCATGCAATGCAACACCAAAGTACTAGTTTCTGGGATGACCCAGGTAATTCACCATGGATCATTACTAGGTGACTGTGCTTTCCCTTCTCCTTCCATAACTAATTACAGGATGTGCACTACATTACACTCCTAGAAAAGCATGTGTTTTCCCTTTCTCTTTCCTTGGTGCCTTAAGTCAGGATTCAGTACCGTGAAGGCTCCAGTAGCACCAGTAGCAGCTCTGGAGAGATCCATCCTTGGTCCTGTTCCTGGGTGCTTGTTCCCAGACCCATGTTCTGGGGCTGCCAGACAAGGGGAACTGTCTGGGGTGAGGTATCCCCCACATCAGAGCTGGCATTTCTATTCAACTTTGGTCGTTTTTCCCAATCTTGTTCCTGGCAGCGTGGGGCAGAAAGGAGCCACATACAATATTTTTGCTGTTCAGGAAGGTTACAACATATTCAGCATATGCCCTGGATATTTACTGGTGACTTCTAGAAACAAGAAATCTTGCAATATATTCAACAGCCTGTATTACCATGGGACCAGCCTGAGTTACAGCAATATAAAGTTGTAATGTTGACTGAATTTATTTTTCAGAGGAGGATGAATAACACAAAGTCCTGTGACTATGTGTTCACATTAAAATTCAAACTAGCTTTTTTTTTTCTGCTTTCAACTAACATACAAATAATTAAATTTTAAATGTGATGTGTTCATGAAAAATGAAATTGCATAGTTTATGTACCAGGACTTTCAAAGCTAATTTTGACTTTCTCCTGAGGTGAACATTTGTAGCCAAAAAGTTCACATTTACAGAACTGATCTGTGCAGAAAAAACGAATCCAAGTACTTTAAATGATGAGAAATTGCAGGAAAGAATTGGCCCTCAGCGAACCTGGATGGTTAGAAAATGTAACACCTTTCCTCCCCAAATCCAATATAATTAAAGAATGATTAAATTACTAAGAATCTTGATTATCGTGTTCCATAATGAGAAAATGATTCGTTTGCAGAACAAGTTCTTCATTATAGATTATTTCTTCAGTTCTGGTACTTTCTGCCTGCACTGCAGCCAACTATGGTTAGAACGCTGTGGTCCCACTGTCTCAAATAGCACTGTGCAAAGAGAAATACTAACTACTAGTTCTGGTGTGACAGTATTTTTTAAGAGTGAAAAAAATCTCAGATAATTTAATGATGTACTTTATGGTTAATTCAAATGTTATTGTTACCTATGCCATGGTCTCCAATTGCTCCTTTTATTTAATAAGCAAGCTACAGTTATATTATCTCAAACGTTATATAATAAATCACATGAAAATGATACAAATTAAAAGTACATTAGTTGTGAGGGCGGTTTATTAGCCATAAACATTCAGATTAATCACATTTTAGCTCTAAATGTTTGTCTTCCTGTGTGCTTCCATCTCCTTTATTATTATGCTTTAACAGGTTACTTTTGGCATCTCTGGGTGTTTGTTTTTTATCAAACGATGATTCATAATTTATGAAAATCATGATTCATAATCCTTGGAAGATTCACAGCTTTATATAAGCATCTCAGATTTAGAGCTGCATTTAACAATAATACAAACGATTGGCACATTATTCCCTTTTTCAGCGGGGACCTGTCTTTCCTTGCTACTGCAATTTCTCTTTGGCTGCCCCTACCTTTAGCCTTTGGAATGAGAGCTACAGGAAGAGAGAGTTCACAGGTTGCTACTCTCTACCTTTTTTTCAGCTACTTACATTTTTAGCAGAAGCTCTTCTAGCTCTTTATCTAAATCCCTTGTTTGTACAATCACTCAAAGTTACTAGGATTTCATCTCTGACTGCAAATGAGAAAGCAAGGTCAATTTTTTTAAAAACTCTAGTGGAAATATTCAAATTTTTTCTTGATTGCATCAAATGTTATTTGTTTAAAAAAATAAAAATCAAGATGAACATTTTGTGAAGGACAAACTAGAAATGCAGGCGTTAGCTCATGCCCAGAAATGACTCTCTCTGTAAGTTGAAGGAGCACTACGAACCTGACTGTTGTGAAAGTTACTGTGTTCATGCAGCCTGGTAATGGCCACAGACCTAAAACTAAGCCTTTTATAGATTAAGGAAAAAAGAAGAGATGGTCCTGTCCTTAATTTCTGAAGTCCTCAGAAGCAGTTATAGCTTTGGTGTGGCACCTCAGGAAGAGCTCTACTGGCAGCATGGTCTGTCCAGCAGAAAGGCAGGTGTTAACCCTACTGCAAGAGTAGTGATGCCTGAGAGAATGCAGTTCACTCCAGAAAAAAAAAAAAAGAAAAAAATTTTCTGTTGTACTTCTCTGGGATGGGTTAGTCAAGTAGCAGACCTTTAGAATAAGACTAATGTGCAGTTTGACCAGAAACCACCAGGAAGACAGCATGAGGAAGCAATGGCTGAACATACCCAAGCGACTGGTTTGGATATTGACACTAGAGCACAGTGAAATGAGGACGTTATTCCAAAATATTACTATTGGTGACAAACACATTGTGCTCCCTGCACAAAAGCACATAGAGGAATCATAGACATTCACAACTGGGGACATTCAGTGAATATAAGAACAGAAGAATAGAATAACAGTATTTTTAATATTTATTTTATGCTTAAAACCTCCCACAGTGTTCCTAAGAAGATTTCTTAGTCGAATAAACAATGAATCAAAAAAGCTATTCAGTCATAGAGTTAAGGATGCATCTGAGTTATAAAGACTCTCTAGAAAATAGGTTTAAAAGACTCATCTCAATGCAAAGAAGCTCTTTCATTTACATTTGTGTGTATGGATCCTCAGCCATTGTCTGTGGGCAGATTTGCCAGGTATTAAACCAGTAAGCAATGTTACACTTGGTCCCTTTTGTTCCCTTGAGTATGTGGATTTGCTGACCACTCAGTTCTGTCTCTGCTCCTAGGACTTAGGAAAAAGAAAATTAAATATACAAGAAATTCAGTTAGAGCACTGAGGAAAATTTAAAACTTCAGTCTCTACTGGTGATAAAAATGGAAAAAGTGGAAATGAGCAGATGGTACTCCATACACCGTCATTCCTGCAGAGCATATACATATATAAAATGTATCTTTAGCTCCATAACAAAATAAAACCTGTCATGTGAAACTCAAATATCCTCTTCTCTAAGGAATATCTAATTTGTTGATCCAGTAGAAGCAGCGGTAGTTAGAACTGGGAAGCTGTGTGTAAGAAACAGACTGGGTTTTCTTTTCAGATACAAAACTTATATTAAAATTATTAGGTGGATCACAGTTTTCTTCCAGATTTAGTCCATAATTATGTTATGCTACCAATGAGGTGCAAGATAAAATAGGTTAGTTTCAATAGCTTATCTTACTAATTTTATCTAAAATAATTCATTGTGTTCCCTACATCACTTTAATTGATACGATTCAATTGATAGAACCTGGTAGTTTTAACTAATTTTCAAGTTAGGAAGCACAGGATATTTTTAAGTGCAACTTAGCTTTGTTTATCTGTGATGGAAATGGAACATTGAAACCATCTTTGTGTTAAAATGAAGCAAAAATTCTCCAGAGTAGCTATAGTTCGAGTAGAAGTTTACAAATCTTTAACAAATTTTCCTTTGGGTATGAATGCTGATTGTCTAAAAAAGTAGTTAGGCAGGGTTTGAGTCTGCCACAGCCCCTGGTGCCAGTGGAATGACCCCATCAGCTGCCTGTTACAGGTGCTAGGATGGATGGAGGGTGACCCCTTCTAGGTATCTTAAGACAAGGATAGCGTTTGCTAGAAAATTCATTTCCTATAGGTACTTTCAAGGTGCCAAGTCACCCACTGAAGTAAGCATGAATTAATAAAATGTGTCGAACTGCAAAGAGGTAGTGAAAGGGATTTCAGCTTATAAGAAGAGCTGATCCCAAGCTGATCTGAAAACTGCCAATTTTGGCACAAGGACTTGAAGCCTGGCCCTGAATTATGGAGCACTGACTTCCTAGGAAACTGCACAACTCTTCTTCTTGCCTGCGACTAAAGCTGGAACAGAAAGCAGATGTACTGATACTGATACTTGGTACTGGTACAGTATTTTCATTTTTTTTGCCCATAACCAGAGGGTTGGTTGTTCTTTTTCTGGCTACCAGACTGAAGTGGGAAGGACAAGAATTAACCCTAATGGTCAGTGTTGTCCCTCTCCTATCCTTTCAAAAAATAAGGCAACCAGTGGATATGGATAGTATTTTAAAACATGAATAATTTTCTTCTCTTCTAACTAATTTCTAGGGTTTGAGACTATAAATAGCACTGAGCTAGCTTAAAAAGACTAGAGGTTTACCGTTAGCAACAGCTGCACAAGAGAAACTGAAGGGACATGTGCTTATATAGCGAAAGTCAAAATTAGCCTGAGGACTTAGGACTGGGAGCAGTTTTCCAGCACAGTCTCAACAGGAGCAGTTTCAACAGAGACCAAGTCACTCTGCCCTGTGGGGTCTGATCTCTCAGAGAACTCAAAATCAGGATTGCTCCTCCCCAGCTTTTACCACAAGCATTAAACGTGTTTTTTTCCCTAAAAAACTCAGATCTTGGTATTATACAATATGCCAGAAACTCTGCTTTCCTTCAAAAATAAAAAAATTGCTTAATCATGGCCCAAACAGAAAAATATAAATTAATAATTTTTAGATGCTGCTTACCTTTGAGCCAGGCATGTGATTTTCTATGACTGACACGTGTGGTGTCACTGCTGTAAAAACCTAAAAGCCACAGGGTGGGCTGGTGGGGAGGGACATGCACAGAGAACGCCAGTAGAAGTGGGAATCTAATCTGCTCATAGTTTCTGCCATCAAAACTGAAGAGTTAGAGGATGAAGAGGGTGAAGTCATCGTAGAGAAGAGTGCCACTGAAACACCCAATGAAACAGAGGTTCCCAACTGAAAAGTCACAGCATTGCTCTAAGAATACAGGGATCCACAACATACCAAGACATGTAAAGGCTATAAAATCCAGTCTTTAACTTAACGTTTGCAGATGGTTGCTTGGAATCTGCTACTAATTCTACAACACAAAATGCCAGTAACTAATATGAGTATTCATAACAAAAGTGATAATTAGATAAGCACAACATTGTAATCTCAAATTAAAAGCAAATTTTCAAAATCCCCTCATGATATTTATGCCTCCTGGAATATATGTAAGCACATACCATTGCCTTCATTAGGCTACCACACAAGCATCCTTTTCAAAGCTGAGTTGGCAAAGCTGTGCTAAACTACACTCTAATAGCAGTCTCTGCTTACGTCTTGCTTCGCTAAGCAGGCTTTTTTGGATCTAAAGTTGAAACTTCAAGCAGTTGTGAAATATTTTATAACTGACATGCTTTTCTATTGCCAGTTTTCAAAATACAGCCTTTGTGGCAAGATGCTCATTCTGGCTGTTTTGGGCTAAATTATTCTGACATTCAACAGAATAAAACCCATTTTGTCTAGAGAAAAGTAATATCCAATATATTTTTCATTATAGAATGAGTACAGAAAGGACAACCGGCAGAGTAAGACCCATCTCTTTAGATTCAGTACAAGTCTTCTGAAGTAAAATGTGTTCAATTTTCTATTATCCAAATTCTTCTGTGGTCACAGATGTTCTCTCCCCTTTCATTTTACTTATTTACAAGAGACAATCACATATTTAGTCCAGTCACTTTATTGTCTTGCTTTTATAATGAAAAATGTGCTCATATGAAGTGATTCTTTGTCAACCTTGCCTTGTTTAATGAAATTAAAATATAGAAATTTTACTTGCCCTGTCCATTTTGAATTCTTTCTGGTGTAAAATAAAAAGGGTAGCTAACTCTGTACTTACTATAAGCATGCCTTATTAACTCATACACATAAAGGCCAATATCCCATGGAAACTCTGGGTGCTATCTCAGCATGTTTCTCATCAGAAACAGCTGAAAGGTATAAAAAAAGTTATGGAGGAAGTATTGTAAGTGGATTTTAAGGGCATATGGAGTTACTGTACACTCAAAACACTTGGACCTAAAGGTAAGACTAATTCTTTAATTGCATGCCAGTAATAAGGGCATTAAAATTTCTCTTCCTCTGTTATTCAGAAGGAATACAACTCAACAAGGCAACGGGTGTCCTCAAGTCAGGGAAGCCTTAAGTACGGATTCAGCATCACGTAGATTTCAGTGTGCTTATGGTGTGGGCTACTGATTCCAGCAGTATCTCTATTCTGCAGTTTCCTGTAATATATTTTAATTCCCAATTCAACCTTGTAAAATGGAAATGTGGTGAAATTTAAACTTCACTGATAATTTTCCTTTCAGTAGGCAACTTGGTTGAGATAAATAGATTAACACATAAAAAGTTGCTGTGGAGCACAGTGGTGCTGAAGGAGCAAAACAGATCACTTTTTGCAGTGCTCTTGGCAGTACTAATTAATAGCTTCTTATTTCATAAGCTTAATAAAGAGTCCAGGAAGAAATGGATCCTGAAGTACAGACACAATGCAATTTTCCAAAAATATCAAGTGATGTATGAAAGAATTAGGAAAAGCAAAGGTTCTGAGTTTCTGATGGCTTTTTCACATTCTTTATCTAGAAAAAGCTCCTGAACATAGTTCAGAAAACATCTGTAAATAAAAGCCCCCAAACCCCAAAACATATCAATATCTGTATTCAAGCATGACGGACGAGAACAGGAGGAATAAAATATGAAGTGAAAACTCAAAGTTGAGCCAAAATTTACAGAAGTTAAGAGAAGGAAGCTGCTACAGCAGCATTGTATAGATGGTCCATTCTGTGTTTCAGAGATGCTAAGGCATCTTTTGAATTTTAAAAGGTTAAGAAATACTGGGTTTGATGGCTATGTTTTATCAGGCCAAACTGCAAGCTCTAAATATGTTGAAGAAGTCATTTGCCCAGGGATAAATGAAAGCCAAGCCCTGCTATGGTTGGGAAAGACAGGGTTCACCTGCTCTTGGAGCTCTCAACTCTGTTCCCCTGTGGAACTGGGCAGCCAGAGCATTTGGTAGCCAGGTGCTAATGGGAGGGGAACTACCACCATAGGAGCCTTAAAATGACATAGTAAGTGAAAAATTTCGTACTAGAGGTAAACTTTTCCTGTGTGGGACGCTCACTGAAGAAATAAACCTATTTTTCATATAGGCCTCATACCATACATTCAGAATATTTACCGTACATAAAGAACATTACTTACTAGTTCAGGGCAAATTTGAAGAATAAATAGAACTGATCACAAATTGTATGACATATCAAAGGAAGTGACTATACCCCTTTCACTCCTTAAGCTTTTTCTCAATCAATAATGAACAGATGCTATTACTGGAAGAAAAAAAACCCCAAAACATTACAGAGAAGAATTCCAAAACCCCAAGTGGTTATTGTAAACTGCTGAGGTTACTTTTAAATATAAACCTTAAAATGCAAGGGTCTAAGAACACAATGAAGGCTTGACTTTTTCTGTACAGAATATGAAAATTCTTCCAAGCCAGTATATATCTATTTTATGGCATTAACTAAATAAATATTCTGAAATGGCCGTTTTTCTTACATCTTGATAATTAAAAAACAAAAATGTGTTAGAGTCTGGATTAAAGCCAGGTCCATGTCAAAGTGTTTTTATGAAATTGTCTGCTTCACTAAAAAAATCTGAAGGCATGATTCAGTTTGAAGTCTTTCAGAATTTGGAACGATATTTGTGTATACATATGCTATGGTGCTGGGGAAGGATAATCGGTAAGGAGAAAGTTTCAGAGGTTTACAGACTTTACTAGTGCTTGAAAACATAATTGTACAAAAATGAAAACATAGCATTCAGTTGCTAATGCTCTCTGAGAAGAAAATTCAGAAAAGGAAAGAAAATTAGGTCAATTTACTTCAGTCTCTCAGCACAGAGTAGAAGAAAAAAAATGAAAAAATAAATGGCCCCTGTAGCTTTTCAAGTACTATAACTCAGAAGATCAAATCCAGAGCTTCCACAGTCACTCTCTTTGCACTTGAAAGGAACAGTTGCAAGTGAAATTTTTTTTTCAACAAAAACGCAATTCAATTTGAAACACATGCTCCACAGTTAAAATAAAGTAGCTCAAAAGATTCAGTCAAACAACTTTAGTCCTTGATATCAATTGTCATTAGTCTTCCTGCTACAGTTTGCTTTTTGTATGATAGGGGTTAGAGACAGATGGTGAGGAGTTGTGATTAGCTTTGATTGAAGTTTCCTGAACAGAAGGAACCCAAAAATGGTCTCAGAAGAACAAACAGATGTGACCATAATAGCCAGGACACGGTTTTTCCACACCAGCTACTGTTCAGAAGATTATACCAGTAGCATAAGAACATCCTAAGGAGTACCTCTAATCTCTTCAAAAAATTCACCCCAAAAAAATTATTTCATTAGATTTTCCTTTCTAGTGGTAGGCAAGAACAATATCAAATTCAGCCTTGACTCAGCAAAGCCCCCCCCCCCCCCTTCCTTTTTTTTTTTTTTTTTTCTCGACTGGCCCCACACGA
>NW_015090774.1:5884835-5955920 GCF_001431845.1 Calidris pugnax | reverse complement strand
CGCCCCCTGCAGCGTGACTCAGGCTCACTCGGGCTCCCGCTGCCAGGAGAAGTTGGCCTGGAAATATTGTATCAGCCCCAGAGGACGTGGTTTCCAAACCATCCCAAGTCGGGTTTTGTTCTCCCCCCCCCCCCCCCCCCTTTCTTTTTTTTTTTTCCCCAATGGCAAGTACCTCTGTACCATAATAAAATCTTAAAATCTTCTTCTGATGCATTTGTTTAATTTTCCTCCCAGATAGTGTACTGGAACCCCAGGAATCATTCTGCTTCCAGCCTCTGATCAGACCAGGCCATCCTTTAAACTGGTTTCTTTTCATCCTATTTCTCAAAAGCTTTGCAGAATTGGCTTCAGGTGTACAGAGCACATAACGGAGTTCTCCTGGTATTTTCAGAGGGCATCCTTAAACTGAAATTTCCTTGCCTTACCTTCATACTGCTTGGCCCTGCAGAAAATGCATAGCCTATCCTAAAAGGCACTAACTGGTCCCCCAATACTATGTCTATAGATTCTTGGGCATATTTCTGTTCTAGTATGCATGAGTGTAACTGCACACTTCAATTAGTGGAAAAATTTGGCTCGGTACACAGGTATAAATTCTGCCCAAAGAGGGAAGAGGTTTATCCTGGAACCAATCAAGTATCAAAGCAGGATGATACAGTTGTTTATCTAATCTCTGCATGCAAGTAACATTAATACAGCAAATCTCCTTCAAGGCAGGGAAATCCTTCCATTGCTGGGTGAAACAAAATATCGTGTCATTTCCTTACTTAAATGAGACGTGCAAGTCAAATGGGATTTCAACCAGCTGTGCTCACAGCTCTGCAGTCCTATCAAACCAGCCCGCAGATTCTGGGAGGCAGGAAAGCCAGACAGAGTGCACATTTAAATCCAAGTAAATAATGTACCCACAGGACACTTGTGGTGGTCCCAGCTACATTTACACTTAGCAAATGTGCACAAAGCTTTGGTTTGGCAGGCTATTTACTTATTCATGCATCTTTCCCTCTTTCTCAAAGTCTATTTCAATAACATAGTAGGTCACAAGTCAAAGCCTATAGACCAGGTGCTTAAGTAGCCACTAAGTGATGGTAATACAGAATAGTTGCTTCTCACAGTCCAGAGGGGGAAGGCTCATGCCAGCAGGTACAGAAAGCAAGTGTTCATTTAAGCAGATCTGTGAAAGCATTAGCCAAGACTCCATTGCAAGATTTTTCTTCCCCGTTGTTACCAGTGACCTTAGAAAAACTGTCACAAAGTGACCTTAGAAAAACTACAGTCACTTTCACTTTCCTTACTGAAAAAAAAAAATAAATCTGTGAGCTCCCACAAGCAAGGCGAGATGCAATTTTTATACAAAACAAATAATGAAGATTCTACTCCTCAGAATAGGCATTCTTTTGAATACCATGGCTCAAGTAACATATTTCGCTGCTTATTGGAAATAAATCACGTGCCTGAAGTCAAACATACAAAAAAGCTCTCCAAGAAATTGGGATACATTTTTCTGCCAAAAAACTCTTAAAGAATAAAAAGCAACTTTCTCAGATGGCAACCTTGTTGCCATCTTTTCCACAGTACTATTATAGTAATTACTGAAACTTAATCAACATGTTTAGAAACTCTTTTTGGACTGTTCTAGCCACCAGGGCAAAAGGAGGTCCCTTAGGCTAATTTCTTCAGTGCAGGAGACTGAACCAACAGCATTTTCAAAACAGCTTTGACAGGAGCTCAGCACCTGGTGGAAGCGGGCACTCAGAGCACTCAACACTTCCACATGGCTTTGGAAATCCCATATGGCTAGAATTAGGGTCTAGGAATGCATTTATGTTTTCTCCTCAAAAAAACCCAAAATAGTCTAACCCAAAATGATGCTACAGTGATCTTAAATCCTACCTCTCGCAATAAAAGATGTTACAGTAAGTCTAGTACATCTTCTACAGTGAGTCTATTACATCTTCTTTTTGCAAAACTTCCTTTGTTGTCTTGCCAGCCAGAAACAGGCAGGAGTTACTAAGTAATTTCCTCAGCAAGGTTATGAAGGTTTCTCCACTCCAGCATCTAATCAGCTTTGGAAAAATTCACAGTGCAGCAGAGTATGCAGTAATTGGAGTGAAAGGTAAGAGTAACATCCTGTCTGTGATAGAAAAATAAGCTTCACAGATTTACTCTATCAACACATAGGGCTATCACCAAAAGACATTGGTATTCAGTGTTTTCATGACAAACATATTTTGAGACTGTCCCTGGATCTACCTCAGTGCTGCTCAGTGAATGGTGTTAGAGGAGACTGGAGAGCATAGGAAAGAAAAAGCTTTAGTCCATGAGAAAACAAGGAAGGTGAGCAAAGAAAGACTACTTTAACCACAATTAGTGAAAACAGAGCAAATGTGTGAAAGGACAGAGTAAGTGAAGGGTGTGAGCAAAGCAAGGCATTAGATGTGTGCATGGGGCAGGAAGAAGACTCCATTCTGTGAAGCAGCCGTCCCTCACAGGCTGTGGAGGAGATTCTGGCCTTGGGACTCACTTTTTTAGGCACAAGTCCAACTACATTCCTTGTGCATTTGTCTTGTTTTGGCAGAGGTTAGCCGAGGCATCAATGCAACCCACCTGGGTATCTCTAAGCTACAAAGCGACTTCAGAAGGAAGCAGAAAATGTCACTGAGAGAGGGGAATCCCAGGGGAAATGTTCTGGTGGCGATAAGCAGTAAGAAGCGTCAGCAGCACAGTCATCAGGTGTGCAGGCTCCAAACAGAGAAGAAATCTTTCATCCCAGAACAGGGCATCATGGCAGCAGCTTCTGTGGGTCTGTCAACAGCAACAGCACTGTATCAGCTGCCACCAGCCAAGGGCAGCAGACCAGGACTGCCTGCAGGAAAACAGAGCTGGCCCTTGGGGTGGGTGGGAGGCAGCAATAAATGGCACCCAGTCCATCTGAGCTCATCTTCTTGGATGCCACAGCCATCAGAAAAACAAATGCTTGAATTAGTGCCCCAGTGCATAAAGTGACAGTGTCTGCGGCAGAAGCTGTAGCGACAGACACCGATTTCTTCTTTTTGCCATGAATGCTTCCTCCCCAGCTGTTCCCTAGGGTTTAAGCCATTTTCTGGAGAATTGCTGGTCAACTGCTGGGACAAGATGGCAACACTGACCGCAGAAGTGATAGTGCTGCTCAGTCAGTTGTTTGCAACAAGCAGCATGCAAACAAATGAATTTGATAACCCTGCCAGTGACAACTTGAACAAGATGGAGGTGTTAGGTGGTACGCTTATCTACATTCCTTTCTCTCTCAGATTTATGACAGAAGACAATAGAGGCAAATTGGGACAAGCAGAGTGCAAGTGTTCTCTCCAAACACTCTCCTTTTTGAGAGTTTATAGGGACCTTATCAAAATGTGCCTGTAAAAGACACCATTAAGATGACTGCAGCAGAAAATGGGAAAAAGCGTTTCTTTTTAATGCTTGCTTCATGCATTTGACAACATAAGCTCAAGAGAGCAATCTATAAATAGCTGACAAGGACTTGTGTTCATGACATTATGGATGAGTGTCAATCAATGTCAGTCAGTTACTGATCAAAGCAAACTTAGCTTGGCCATATATGTTTTGTCTCCACTCAAACTATATCACTTACATTGACTGAAAATTAACAGATGTGCTACTGATACATTATAACTGCTTTGCAATATACATATACTATTGAAGCCTTATCCTAAATTAGGAGGTCTCCAATGCCCGAGGGAAACACATAGCTTGAACTATGCCTTCATACAATTAAATAAATTTGCCTTTGATAAGCAGAAATAACTCTGATGTCTACTAGCATTATAATTCATATGTGATTTTAATGTCTCCTGAAGTTAGTCTCCCAAGGTTTTTTTATCTCCTACTGATTATCCTCAAACTGAAAAATCAACAGTCCCTGAATTAGTGGTCCCATAACACATCTGACAATTCCTGAAGAATCTAAGACTAAATTTGTTTCATATGGGTATGTATAGAATACTTGCTCTATAAACATCTAAACAGTTATTGGCATTGCAGTCTAATGTTCTCAATCACCAACACTTACAGTGCTGCTAAATTACCATTTGCCTTCCTGGACTCCACTGAAACAGGAAATTGAACAAGAGATTAATCAGAAAGTTAATGCAGGCAACTGAATATAAGGGTCCCCTCAAAGGCTAAAGACCTGCTCTTATGCTTTCATCTCTGTCTCAAAGTCCAAATATAAACAGATTCCCTACTAGTTAACTTACAGGGATTAATAAGTAGACAACTTTATAATTCACTTCAAGAAGACTGGGGAAACAAGTCAATAAATCACGTCTTTTATCTGCCTGCTCAGGCTTGTTCTGAAGTCTGTTCTGTGTGTATGAATGATTAGCAGCAGGTGTAAAATAGTTCCCTGAAGGTTGCTACTGGCAAATCCCATTCACTTCTGGATCCGCCTGACAACAGTTCATTAATTCACCAAGATTTCAGACCCGAGTCCTGACATCCAAGTTAAGGGTACATCACATCTGTTTCGATTAAGAGACCTTACATGACCTCAGCTGGTAATTCAAATCTTCAGCAGCTTTACCAACTATGTTTTTTTATAAAAGACTGCAAAAGAAAGTATCAAATGTCACTGTTGGTTTTTTTTGTTTGGATTTTTCTTTTTCTTCCTTAAAAAAGGCAACTTGCATACCTTTTTTAATGTAAGTCCTCCTGGAAAAATACTGAGGATTGGAATATTGCGGCATTTTGAGATCCTTTGGCCCAGGGAAGCTAAATTTATGTCACCAATGCTAGTTGTACTCTGCTTTGCAAACAAGTGCCTGTACATCCTCTGATACTACATTAGAAAGGAATATAATTATTAAAATAATCATGTGTCTCAAAACACTGAGGAACAGAAGAAGTATATTTGATCGGAAAAGAACAAGATGAAACAAGGTGGAAAGGAGGAACTTGAGAACGTCATCAACATAATTCAATGATTTTTCAGCCAGAGTTAGCATCCAGTTTAATATAGTAAAAATGAGCTTGCTTCACTCAGCAAATGCCCAGTGTCCAAATCCAGCAGCTGTCTCACTTGGATCAGACCTTTGCAACTGCACATACTGTCTTTAGATACAGCAATTAGGCCCAATTTAGCATTGCTACTGAGGCTGATGCAAGTCCAAGGAAGACAATAGCATACAGCAGTATCTGAGCATTGGCGTGAACTGCAGCATCTGAGATTGCTCTTCCTTAAAGACACACAGCTTGACCTTATAGTTGTTTCCAGAATAAGGAAAAAAATAAATTCAGTAGGTAAACAGCTCAGTCTCCAAGAAAAAAGTATTTATACTTTTTTCTGTCAGTGTTGTATTCTAGGTGTAGCTGGGCATTAAGTGCTTCACATCTACTAAAGATGCAGATCACATACGGGAGTCTTTCAACATCAAGACAATCTTAACCATATTTGGTAGCAGGAGCACAAAAAGGAGCATATTGCAATGCTGCTATTTGCTTTCAGGTGTCGTGGTCATCTTGATCATATATCAGCTTCTAGTAACACGCAGTGGTGTGGGAAGAACAGACATCAGCTGAGGAGTACACAGCTTTGGAAAGGTTAGTTTGACCATAATTATTACCACAATATATGAAATGGAACTACTCCTTCTTATCATCAGGGAACAGATTAGACTATTGGTTTAATCATAGTGTCTGTCAAGATGACCGCATAGCAGACCTTAGACAGTGAGAAAAAGGCTTTATGGACTGTTGCTCCCCTTCCTTCCCCTAATGTTTTATATGCTTTTTCCGGCATTTCAGATAGTTTAGCTGTCAATGACAAAGATTTCCTGAAGCATCAGAGATGGGCACAAAGTATGAGTCTCTCATATTTGCAGGGCTTTTCTTCAATGTCTAGGTTCTTAACAGCTATATTTCTAAGCAATGAGACTAAGTCTTCCCATGTGACAGCATTTATCTTTTTTTTTATTTGTAAGCAGGTTAGAGCAACTGCAAGAATAGCTATTTCTCATATACATGCAGATGCTAGCATGAGGACAACTTTTATAAGCCAACTTCTTTATTAGTAAAGTATAAACCATTCCATATTTGGGTACTAGGATTGCTTTTTTCCCATGTTGAAACTTACTGGAAGATCAGTAAAATCACTGTATCAATTAGGTAGTTACAACTTTCTTATGTCCTAAATTTATTTTTCAATTTTGAACCAAGACAACCTTGGTACATAAGTGCAGACTAAGTTTTACCAATATTTATTACTGATAATGAAGAAAAATCTATTCAAAACTTGCCAGATTGTGAAGCAGCCTGTGAATATGATGATGCATTAAGTGAGGCTACCATTACAGCTCTGCTGATCACTTTTACATCATGGAAAAAAACTCTTTTGTGGATATCATAAGAGTGGTCAACAAATACCATTTTTTTTAGATCTACCAAGGGAAAGAAGCCTCTTTGTTGTACTATACCTAGAGCAATGATGTCTCTCTCCATAAAATCTTCTTTGTAGACTGCTGGAACTACAATTTTAATACCCACTCACTACTCTAAGCATGTTTACTTTTACTGATCCAGAGCAGATAAAGAGAAGACATGCAACAGCACACAGCAGAGCAAGAAAACACTTTACTAGAAAGAATATCACTTACAATTGCTATTTGGTTTCATGCTCAAAGCCTGTAATTGCTTCATGCTGTTGATCACAATCTGACTAATTATCATGATTAGAGAAGCTGAAAAATTACTCATCTGGAAAACATGTAAAAGAACATCACTGTTTGAGTCCTTCCTAGGAATGATCCCATTTTTAAGTATGACTCAAACACTAAGAAAAATGATTCAGTTATCCAGTTTAACAGAATACAGACCACACAAACTCATCCCAGAATTTCTTTGATAAATACACAATTGAATATGAAGACAGGAGGGCACAGAAACCTCCTAGATTCAGTTATGCACTAGATTGGTGATAAAGAGAGGAGTTGAACCTTCCTCTTCTTTGAAGAAGACATGTTGCTTGTGCTGTGCAGTATATTACTGTGTCCACATGTAGGGACAAATAAATAGCTTGTTACATCTATAACAGTCTGCATACAACATTCTCTCCACTATCTTCAGTATGGGTAAACCAAAAGTATTGAAAAGGAATCTGATGCATCAAATCTGTCCTGATATTTTCTGTTACTAACAGCACAGTATGATGTATCTTATAAAAAATAACCCAGAGTACTTCAGGCTTGAGCCCCATAGCAATAGTAAGAACTTTGAGTCATCTGACATTCCAAATGGAGTGCCAATTGAGAAGTGGAAAGAAAAAAACAAAAGGATTTCGCAAGATGGCAAGTATATTCTTCCTCCTACTTCAGCTATAAACAAAGTGATATGGTGGAACTATAATTTCCGAATTACTATTGAGAATGGAGATCTAAGAATAGTGACTGAGCTTTTTTTTTTTTTTTTTTAAGCTTAATGATCAACACTGGGTACTTACTGGGAATTAATGGCTAGCACAAGACATTTTTTGGTTAACATAGTTTCAGCTGATATATTGAGAAGTTTTACAGAGGATTAGTGAGTCACGAAAAGACTTGCTCACTTGCTTGGACAATCTCTCAAAGCTGCTCTTGACTTCAGATGATCTGTGCTACCATCTCATAGCTGAGATGGGTGATCTGTGTGGTTCCAATGCTGTCCTTATCCACTGCACAAATGACTGCGCTTCTACACATGCTTAATTCTGGTCAGATTCACGGGATACATGAGTTCAACTGCACCATGGTTTCAGCCTTACTGAATTTTCCTTTCCACATAGTTGGCCGTATCAGTACTTTTTTGTATTGTTCCTGCTCATAAGTAGTAATTGCCATAACGGCTGGGCTTAATAAGAAAATATTTAATTTTCTAAGTGTAGATCTCTGTTTGAAAAAGAGTACTTCTCATATTCTGAGCCCATGACTGATAAACAGGATCAAGCACTTTCAAGAACACACTATAATTTGTATGAAGAAATTGCAGGAGGAATTTTAAAACCCTTGTATGTAGATTGTATTGAGAGATATTAACATAATATAAATAATTATAAGACAATTGTTCATGTATTCCCTTTGTGCCCTTGAACAGTAAGAGCAGTTTGAAAGAAGAGGAATCTGGTGAAGCTGGAGTTGAATTAAACTTACAGTTCAGAAAAATGAAAGATGACTACATGAAATCCAGAGTATTCCTTGGAGGAACAGTTTTAGTGTAAATACAGAATAGTTGTTTTAAGTTTCACATTATAATGCTAGCAGCAAACCTTGCAGCAACTCACTTTAAACAGTCCAGAAAGATTCTTTCATTTCCTGAGGTATAGTCAGAAGTTAGGGATCTATACTTCCAAAACTTTATGGCTGTGCACTATGGATGTTTATAATATTACTTAACACTTTGCTACACCAAATGAAAAGCCTATTGACATTCACTCGCTAGTTGGAAAATAGTACAGAAAAGAACAATCAAGTAACAACAGAGAACAGAAAACACGAAACAGAAACACAGTCTTTAACTGCATGGGAAGACATCTGTAATTCCACAGGCTGTTCTCATCTTTACCTTGGAAGGTCGTGAGCAAAGAGCAAATTGTCAAAAATAAGCTTCTAATTCAGTATAAAAACCTAACATTATAAATCCTGAAAAAGAACACTTAAATATCCACTTGCATAGCATTGTGCTCATGCCCATTGAAATGCTACAAATAGGTATGATTTCCAAACACGAGCAATTAAATTATTTTCATAAGTTATAAATGTATTGTGACTTCTAGTTTCCTTATTCAAAGGAATTTAGATGAAGGTCAGTGTTAGGAACACCTCAGCAATAACGTTATTTTAGAAGAGGATCATTACTGGTGTCAGGTATGTTTTCTAGCATTAGGTTAGCTGATATGCTGAGGGAGCTCAAGTGCTTTCATGCTCTGAAAAAGCACAGATTTCATAGATTCAGTAAGTGCTATTCAGTAAAAGTTAGACACTTCTGAAGTGCCATAGAGGAATGCAAATTTTCAGTTTCATGTTCTATTTCAGAAATCAGAAGCATTTAATTTTCATCTCACTTTCAGTGTCCTACATATGCCCTCATCATCCAAAAGTCTGTAATCTTCTCAGCTATATATCTTCTAGAAAAACAGAGAACAGAATGAGCCAGTTAATTTTTAAGCCATGCCCAGAGGTACATGAAAAGTCTTCCAGAACATGAGAAGTACTTCACACAACCAAATATCAGCTGGAGGCAACAAACTGAAACAACCTCTTCTCACTAGATACTATGCCAAGCCACAGAAGAGATCAGAATGTTTTTGTATCACCAAAAAAAAAGTCTCTTTGTGTAAACATGCAGTTCCAGCTAAACCTCAGTTAAAGGTAATTGCAGCCTGGATGACTTTAAGTATTGATTTGCTTATATCTTCAGGACTTACTGAGCAAAAGCAAACCTTTATTTCTCAGTTACAAAAACAACCCATACCTTCACAGGTGAAAAAAAGATCACCAACGTGCAGAATACCTAGATGTTAAGGGAATGAATGCACACAACAGCACATTGCCACCTCCCTGCTCCTTGTTGTCACTGGAGCCTTGCACTCACCAGCCCCAAGGTGTCTGTGACACATGGGATGCATCCCTGCATGTGCCAAGAACCTCATCTCTTCTGCCCTGGTGTGTGTGGGAGGGATTTTATACCCACTGGAGCATGGATTATTTCAGACTCCTACCCGTGTCCCTTTCAAATCCATAGGCACGAATGGGCTGTCACACATCGTGTATGTATTTTAAAGCGTTGAAATGGAGGAATTGCTTTTTCTTTCACTGCAATTTATTGTCAAGACCCTGAAATGTTAGTTTCCTCCACGTTTTAAGAATCGAAACATATGTAAGAGCAAGCAGTGTGAAAATTGCGGTTCTGACTGAAACTGAGCTTCAATGATTTAGATGGGAAGTGCTTGCTATGTAACATGACCTTTACCTTCATGTTTTCTTAAAAGGTGTTTATAGCACGTTTCTGCCGCAGCACACATCTGAGACCTGTAAGCACTCCAGTGAGTCTGTTAGTACTATTAAGCATCTATGAGTAAGTGAAACACTTCATTTCATTTTTACTTTCCAGGATCTCCTCCATGAGCTCCCCTTTTTTGGCTTTAACGTTTTCAGATTTATTTCTTTGACTTGCCTTGCTAAAGGCTAAAGTAAAATTCATTATGATCTACAGCATCTAATTTATGTTCGAGCCACTCAGTAGCCTTGGGCAGAGCAAGATATCAGAGGCAGCTCTTAACACTTAGTAGAAGCTCATATTCACCAAAAGATGTGCATGGGTGTACATGCACTAGTTTTCATAACAACTACTACATCTCCAGGCTTCCTAAGGTGGAAAAAAGACATTTAGGGAAGACATTGGACACATCTCCTACACAGTTTTGTCCCTACTGTATCAAGTCACATGCCAGAAGGTCTGCAGGCAACTTGAAGTTAATATTTATTACTGTATGAGTACCCAAGGACCCGAGTATAGATAGGGCCCTGCTCCTCTTTGCAGAGCTGTGGCATCAAATGGAAAGAAAAACACCATTTGTTCAGTTGGCAATAGACATACCCGACAAACTAGATGGAGGCAGCAACAGGAAGCCATCAGTGTTAATTTACAGAGTAGCCTCTCATGGCTCACCCTCACATGCGTTACCGACTATCCACTGCTTCAATAAACGTGTTACACTACATTATACATTACATATGCTTACTAACCCTTAGCAAGCATATTCTTAAACAGCCACTGTTCAGTTAGCTCACAGTAAATATCTTGACATTCTAGTTATAAAGTTATGCTTAAGGCCATCGGACCACTGACTTTGCCTGAAAGTACAAAGCAGATTGCACTGACAAAGCTCTAGCATAGCATTGGACCTATTTTTGTGCAATGTGTGTGTCTATCTAGACAGAAGTAGAGCACAAAGCAGTTCAGCTATGCACATGTAATGTACCAATCTGAAAACCCTGTCTCAGCATTGCTACAATGTCTGATATTAGTCTCAATACAAGACATTTTTGGGAAAGATTAAAAGCAAGCAGCATCTGACTGAAGATCAAGAACCATCCTTTGTTATCTCTATCATTTCTACACAAACAGTTTCCTGATCTCTTGCCTATTAGAAAGAAAACTAAAAAAGCTAAATAAAGATTAGGTACTTCTGAAATATTATCGTTGCTAAACATTTGACCTGATAATAGAAGTGAAATACGTACCAGTTCAAGTATTATAAACACAGTGCCAAACAAGTTTGACCCAGCCTGTGCTGATGTTAATAGGTTTGACGCAGGTTTTGCATTATTTAAAGCATGATATACGAGTGCCTGTAAGAGCTTTATCTGCTATTGTTACAAATGAAATCCAAGATGACTGAAAGGGAAATTGATTAGAGACAGTGTTTCTTTTTTCAGCTTGTTTTCTCACTGCACTTGACAATCATTTCTATACGGTCAGATTCTTCATGCTGAAAGAGATGAGCTAGCACAGATACGCAATCATTATGATAAAGCTCCAGCCAGCACAGCTTAGGCTCTGTGTATAATTCCTGCTCTCTTTTTTAACTGCCTCCCACCCCATTTAAGGACATGCTATCAAGTAGCCTGTATTCACACAAACTTGCTCATGCTCTAGTCCTGAATACTGAACTGGGGGGATTGATGCAAGTTACTACAGATGTGAAGTTCAAGCACGATAACTATTACTCTCTAGGTGTCCATTAAGCAGTCTCACTCCACATTAAATCCATGGCTGAACGGGGCTCCTCAAGCCAAAAGCTTACCTGTAACAACCTTTGGACAAGTGTGTGCAACCAACCGCCTGGCAATAACAGGAAAACTGAGCCAAAAAAAGTGCCACAAAACCCTCAAGAAAAAAGCAAAACTTCACCTCAGCACACAAATGCCTCCAGAAGAACTTACTGCAGAAACCATCGCACACGGCTCTGGCAAGAACACGTTCCTCTTGCTTTGGGGGCTTTCCTGCTGTGACCAATCAGGCCAGTGGCTTTTCACAGGCTACTCAACTCCCCCTGTGCAGCCAGAAACCCCTCCATGCTCTTTCACTGCCTCCAGCTCCACTCCTCTGCACGCACGTGCCACAAAACAACTTGCTCTGACTTTAGACCTGGAGCTCTACTGCTCCACTTTGATTTGCTCCATTTAACTCTCAGGTCTAAAAAGCAGTTTTCTGGTAAGCGAAGCCCTCTAGCCCACATATCCAGCCTAAATTCAGTTCACAAATAATTCAAGTGAAAACCTGGTTCCATTTCATATAATTTCCCTTGAAATCTGTATTATGCCACTTAGTCTCTTGGCAGTCTACTGGGAAAGATGTCCAGTTACTGTGGGAATAAGGAAGGGCAAGTAACAGTTGTTTCAAACCACAAGCATTTTCTCAGTAACACTGCAACCCACACTTGCTCATCTAATAGAAATCTCGTTAGCTATCAGCTCTGAGAGTTAAATTATTGATAGGTCTGAGTAAATTTATCTTAAATCAAGTTTTTTAATTCTTTCCATCTTAGTCAAAATGTTAGACAAAACTGTATGAAGGAAAAAATAATTGAGTTGAAAGCATTATTGAAAATTATTTTAAATAATTTTAAATGTTTTTAAAATTAAAATCATTACTTTAAAAACCATTATTAAATGTTAAAATCATTATTTTTAATACCAAGGGACAAGCAGAACCAGTTCTTGAGGTTTTAACTAAAATCTAGCAAATGCTACAAGTATTTCTAGAATGTGACTTCATGAAGCATAAAGTTCATGAGCATGTGCAGTCTTGAATCTCTCAGCCTTCATATGTTTGGTGGCTTTTTTTAAGAAAACTGAAGTTAAATCAGTTATATGTGATTTCACTAATGTAACTATTTTTTTATAAAAACATGCTCAAATGTTCAAAAGGGTTCCTTACATCAGTTTCAGAACATGTACCTTACCACTCTGCCACTGTTACATTCATGCACCTTTTCCACCTATTTACATCCGCACTTGCAGCATTAAGCATTACATTCTCCCAAGAGAGAAAAAGGACTTCATTGTGTCATTAACTCCAGGTTTTGCCTAGTTACTGTCTTAAAAAATTTTGAATTTGTGTTGTTCCTAAGCAATTAATGGCTAATGACTCCTACTGGAGTACCTAACAGCAGGTGACCCTGGCTGCTCTTCTCAAGTGTAAATCCTGACTGTAGGAGGAAGAATAAAAATCAGAGTCACTACTTTTAAAGCAAGAAACTTTTCCAGATAAAATACTTTAATCCACATGACCTTAGAAACGAAGCATAGAAAAATAATGTGATTATGATGGAACACTGACTCAGTTGCCTCATAATCACCAAGACATTTCTCAAAGCAGATTTAAGAAAAACATAGTTGTTAAAAAACAAAACAAAAACAAACAAAAAAAACCCCACCAAAACAAAAAAAAAAACCTAACCCAAAACTAAGGTGGGAGAAAGCTAGCACAACCCTTGTGACCCTTGCCCTTCCAGAAGTTTCAGAGGTAGTAGTAGTGGTTGTGATTATGTATTTTATATATATGTATAAAGATATTTATATAATACATATGTTTATTATATATTTATTTAATATTAACTATACTGAGAGGAGGCATAGGACAACTTATTAGTGCAATTAGGTAGCTAGGAGTCTTTATAGATATACCTCTGCTGGAAAGTAAAAAAAATTAAAAAAAAAATTAATTTTCAAAGCACAATCAATACACCTGCCAACTCTGACTCGATCTGCAAAGATACTTAAATTCAGAACAACTACTTACACAGCAGTAGTAGCTCTGTGAGGTAACATGGTTCACAGAATCACAGAATTGTCAGAGTTGGAAGGGACCTCTAGAGATCATCTGGTCCAACTGCCCTGCTAAAGCAGGATTGCCAGAGCACATTACTCAGGACTGCATCCAGGTGGGTCTTGAAGATCTCCAGAGAAGGGGACTCCATGACCCCCCTGGGCAGCCTGTTTAGTGCTCCGTCACCCTCACCGTAAAAAAGTTTTCTCATATTTGAATGGAACTTTCTATGTTCCAGCTTGAGCCTGTTGCCCCTTGTCCTGTCGCTGGTTGTCCCACAATAACCTAAACAACAGCAGACCTGCCATATTGCCAGTAGTTCAAATGCCTGTGTATTTTGATTTTGTAATTCAAAACATTTCCTAGAAAAGCAGCCTCTGGACAAATGTTCCAGCTTCAGCGTTATTTTAAAAAAAATATGCTTGAACCACCACTAGATACTGAAATTATCTACATATGAGCAAAAGCTCATGCTCAAGCTTTGGTGATGGGATTTTCTAGGAAGATACTCAGGATATAAAACTGTGCTCTTCAGGTGAAGTCTAGCATGACATTACAGAATATCACAGAATATTAATGGTTGGAAGGGACCTTTGAGTTCATCGAGTCCAACCACAAAAAAAAAAACCCAAAACCACATACCACCAAAAAAATCCCCCACACACACCACAGCCACCCACAGAGAGACAAAACCCAACAATCTCGGGTACTAGAGCATACCCTGAAGTGCCATGTCTACACGTTTCTTAAATACCTCCAGGGATGGTGACTTCCCTGGGCAGGCTGTTCCAGTACCTGACCACTCTCTCAGGAAAGTAATTTTTCCTAATATCTAATCTAAACCTCCCCTGCTGCAACTTCAGACCACTTCCTCTGGTCCTGTCATTATTCATGTGGGAGAAGAGGCCAACACCCACCTCTCTACAACCTCCTTTCAGGTAGTTGTAGAGGGCAATGAGGTCCCCCCTCAGCCTCCTCTTCTCCAAACTAAACAGACCCAGTTCCTTCAGCCTCTCCTCATAGGACTTGATCTCTAGACCCCTCACCAGCTTGGTAGCTCTCCTCTGGACACGCTCCAGTGCTTCAATGTCCTTCCTGCAGTGAGGGGCCCAGAACTGAACACAGTACTCGAGGTGAGGCCTCACCAGTGCCTCACAGAGTACAGAGGCACAATCGCTTCCCTACTCCTGCTGGCCACGCTATTCCTGATACAGGTCAAGATGCCATTGGCCTTCTTGGCCACCTGGGCACACTGCTGGCTCATGTTAAGCCAGCTGTCCACCAACACTCCTAGGTCTTTTTCTGCTGGGCAGCTTTCCAGCTACTCTTCCCTGAGCCTGTAGCATTGCCTGGGTTGTTGTGACCAAAATGCAGGACCCGATGCTTGGCCCTATTAAACCTCATCCCATTGGCCTTGGCCCATTGATCCAACCTGTCCAGATCCCTCTGTAGGGACTTGCGACCCTCAAACAGATCGACACCCCCACCTAATTTGGTGTCATCTGCAAACTTACTGAGGGTGCACTCAATCCCCTTATCTAGATCATCAATAAAAATATTAAAAAGACTGGTCCCAGAACCGAGCCCTGAGGGACACCACTGGTCACCGGCCACCAACTAGATTTCACCCCATTAATCACAACTCTCTGGGCATGGCCATCCAGCCAGTAGACTTCTTTACATGAGCTAGGAAGGTAACCACTTCTAGTCAATACCTATATTTTTAGTTAGAGTTGTTATGCCATAATGATTGGACCTTTGTTATACCTCAAGAATTAGAATTTTTTTATACTTAAAAAGGAAAGGAATCTGATGAGCCTGTGCTGGTTTTGTAATGAGAATTCTGCTATCACTCACTGTTGATGCTTTCATCAAAAAAGCAAATTCCACAGAAATAGTTTTTCCATTCTATCTATCTATCTTTTTGGTACATTGCTCAAAAGGTTTTCATCAGCATTCTTTGTGAAATGTCTCATTTCTATCAGAACTTGCTCATAACAAAACGACGGTTTGTTTTTTATTCCTTTACACAGGGGATTCAGTACAAACACATGGGACAGGATGACAAATGGCACTGGGTAGCCAAAAACAACAAAGAGCAGGATTCGACAGACCACTGACACTTAGTGCCCACATAAACACAGTAACAATACAAAGAGAGCCAGAAACAACTCGAAAGGTTAAAGCAGCTGCACGTACTTTACTGTGTATACCCTTTAAACTGGTGGTTACTCTTAAATTACCTGAGAATAAGTACACTGTAGATTGCTAGAAAAGAGATCGCTCCCAGTTTTGTTCTATTCATTCATATATGAAAATCTCACACCAGCATGATTGCTTTGCTTTCTTACACGTTGCTTTGCCTTGGCCTTTGTGGGTATTGCTTTTTTTAAATCCAAATTCACACAAAACAATTGTCTATGTGGATAGGTAAGAAAATCAACAGTACACTTAACAAAAGACTTAAAAGTAATGTAAAATCAAATAAATCCAAGCAGAGATACATTTCTTTCTCTGCCCCACATTATGTTAAGGAAAAGGGCAATTTTAGCAGTTTGTGACATTTATTGATATAGTTCAGATTTAGAGATAATATTCCTGATATTGTACTTATCAAGTTACTTTATTAACAGTCTTCCATATGAGTCAGTTACTAAGTGAATATACATTTCAATGTATGACTGTATATCTATATGACTGGTGTCACTTTTCACTTGGTAGAAATATTCCTACAGTTTTGGGCTGTTTGACTTGGGCCTTTCTTGCACTCCTTAGAAATTTTTTCCATTCCCCAAAATTAAAGGCCTGGTATCAGTTACAGACAATGATAGCTGCAATGACAATTTTAGTAAGTCACCAACTACCTGACCTTGTCTCTCCAAAATGGCACTTTGCTGTGTTTCTTAAAAATTGCCTGTTTATTTCTAAAAGAGTGAGCTATTATTTCATTGCAATAGACACTGGCCAAAGGGTAGGATGCAGCAATGTGGCACCTCTGGGTGAGAAGGTATTTAGTAACCTAAAGGGATTCCTTCAGTTTTGCAGAATGACCCAGTTTTTCTGCAAAAGCAGAGCATACAGATTTAGTATTAGTGAGGACTGAGCAACACAGATCACCTTAAGCAAAGTATTTGATCTTGATACAATATGTGCATATTTTGAACGAAAAAAAAAGTTTGCTTAAATATTCAAAGTGATTCATGCATAACTGTGGGAATTTAAGCCTTCAAGCAGACATTGCCTGCAATAAAGTACTGAAATGATATGCATTTCCAGCAGTAATTTCCTTTTCGTACTCGACTCATGACATTTAGGTTCAGCTTCAGGAGGTTTCCATTTTCGTAGGGAACAAATTAGTGGACAGAGCATACAAGTTGTCCACATAATTAGATAACATTCTTACACATTCTACCACAGAAAAGGCCTCATAGGAGCGGAAATTGTAAAAGCAGAAATGGACATCACAATATTAGCTAGCCTATCTTCTGGCCTAGAGGGATAACTGTCATCCTTAATATTTCTTGAGTCTGTTTTTAAACCAATCCTCAAATGGAAATGCTGTGATCTTGTCAGTGCCCAGCCAATATCAGTGCTAAACTGCCTTTTCTTACTTTTTCTAATGACTTGCCTAAGTCTGCTCACTATCATTTAAGTCCATTACTACTCGCCCTACCTGCAGCACATGGAGGGGAATTCAATTCTGTTTATTGCACCCTTTGATGAAATTGAAGACTTAGATCTTCTCAGTTTTCTCATAATTAAATTTCAAGTTACTCTTTCTCCTCCCAACCTGGCCTTGTATTCTCCCCCAACATGCTTTCTGATCTCTGAGTGGCCTCACCACTCTGGACCCTGACATATGACGTACATCCTTCCCAACCTTCAGAATTCAGTGCTGAACAGAGTAAGAGGCTCCTACTTCAAGACTTTGTTTATGGTGATGCACCCACTCTGGTGTGCCTCACTCCAACAGCATGACACCATTGAGTCACATTTAGCTTGCAATCATCTACAGTGCTTAAATGCTTTCCTGCAGTTCTGCTGCCCAGGCAGTCTTGTCCCTCTGAAGTTGGCATTCATCTCAAGTGAATTGTTAGATAATTTCTCAAGAGTCTGAGAACCTGATCTTGTCTTCCAATGTGCTTACAGCCTTTTGAATTAGTATCACCCAGATAACTAAAATATTATTCCTTCAGCCAAAGCACTGATGAATGTACTGATTAGTACTAGTCTCAAGCAAGGTCCTTGCAGAATCATGTTTGATAAAAGCCTTTTGGTTTGACGTTAAACCACTGATTTTCTACTCTAGAGTAGATTTTTCTTAGCAATTCTGCATTTCCTAATAGTCTCACCTAGTGCATATTTTCCTAAGTGTTAGACTCGGTGAGGGAGCATAAAAATCTGTAAAAGTCAAATTATTTGACTCCTACTGCTTCTCCCTAATTCACCCTGTCAGAGAAGAAAATTAGATCAGCTTGACATGACTTGTTACTTGTACATACATGCTGGTTTGTTACTCATCTCCTTATCATTTTCTAGGTACCTACAAATTGCTTGTTTGAGTATATTCTGGTATTTTTCCAAGATGTAAGTTGCAGTGACAGCTGTATAATTCTTCAGTAGTTCTTTTTGCTGTTTTTTTCCAGATAAACTCAAAGTTTAGTGGAAGATTTAAAAAAACTTTTCTTTACTCCAAGAACAGCAGTAGCAGTTATGATGGCTGGAGAAATTTGCCCATGTAACCAAGCTTAAATTTCACCAGGTCCAACCAAAATGAGAATATTTGGTGTAAGTTACCTTCAACCTAATATTTCCCTATAATAAGTTCAACTCTTATACTTTTGTGACTCAATGCAATGCCTTGCTGCCTTTGGTTAGTGAAATTTGCAACCTCTCCTTTTTCCTTCTGGTGTCTACTTTATATTAGACACATGCATAAGATAGGAACTGGTCTAGTAGATATATTGAGTAATTTCTTTAGTGATAAGTGATGGTCCTTGTTCTTTTCTCATTGATCTTCCAATTTCTGTTAGCCCTAGCACTAATGTATTTGGGCTAAGGAGAATAAATCTATAAAGGAAAGTATTCTGATCTGGCTTGGAGCAACAGTTATAGTGCCTTCAATGCTCACAAGATTTCTTTGGGTTTTGGCTTTTTTTTTGTTTGGTTTCTTTTGTGGTGATTTGTTGGGGTTTTTTTTGAGAAGCATTTTCAGCTCTGACTGTTAAAGTTATTTGAAACTAAAGAGTTAAATATTTGTTAGCAGCACACATTCCCTTTTGAGAAAGCTCTGAAGCATGGTCACGCTAAATACAGAGTTACTACCCATAGGAATACATATACATGCACATTCATTAATATCTTAATCAGCATTTTTTTTAAAGCCAAGAATGAAAGACTATATTTCAGTATAATGTCCCTCTTAAATATCTTATACATTTTCTGCATATAACCCTGCCTGATGACTTATTCAGTCCTTTCTTAACTTGCAGCATTTGGGAATTTATTTGTTTGACAGTATGGTTAGCAGAAGATATAAATAAGGTAGCCATTAGTTTTTCAATATTTATTCCAAAGGGAAGATTTCTGGTCTCCTTATATTAAAGGGTAGACTCAATGGAAACATGAGGCATCGCAACAGAAAAAATTGTAAGCAAAGAGGAAACCCCTGTACTAGTGAGATGGAACCATTAACAAATGCTTTCACCTGCATGATTCTGCTAACACTGTTCTCCAGAAGCAGTTTATGCTCCTACCCCTTGTAGGAACATCTCCCTTTTTTTGGTCTTTGTTACTTTCCCCCAATGTCTGAGGTGGAGCAGGGGAGGGCATGACAGCAATTTCACCTCATGCAGCCATTCATACTCACTGAACAACCCAGGAGACACCACACCAAGAACAAGTCAGTCCCATCACACCAGCGTTGGCCACTGCTGCACTGGATTTTCTCAGTAACGAGCGCAGTGTTGGGCTCCAGATCAAGTCAGCCTGGAACCCATTGCATGTCTCATCCTCCTTTGTGAGAGCTAACAGGTAGCTTTTCAGATTTAAAGAACTCAGCATTGCAACAATTAAGGTGTGATTAAGCAGATGAAGGAGCAGATCTGAAGAAAATAGTCACTTCTTTATTTCATCATTCTCTGAGGCAGATAAACTTCTGCAGTAAGAAAGTAATAACTATGCAAGTAGTTATGCTCCAAATGTCCTCTTAGGCAGACTTTACTATTGTCTTCTTAGTGTTCACATTCACTATATTCATACTTATTAATGCTGTCAACAACTGATTTACCTGCAATTTGCTTGCAAAAGACAGACAAAAGAATTTAGCTGAGAGATGCTACAGCGAAAGATTCTGTCACAGACATACCAGAGAAGCTTTACAGGTAACAAACATCAGCTTTCACTGACCCTTCCAACTTTACTATTTTTACAGCAAGGCTTTTGAAATACCGAATCCAAATTACAGAACACTCTGCAGTCTTTCTAAGTCTGCAGAAAAGAATCAACTTCCCTTTAATACTTAACTACAAACAGGTTGTTGTCACCCTCTGCCTTGAAGCGACTGTTCTCATAGACAACAACGTGTCTTACTTTGCACAAAGTTCAGCCTTACTTATGGATTGCCCAGATCTTGTCACACTGTTTGCATTTTTATTATTACCTTGTGTAATATAGGAATGAGGCAGAAGTGTATTTTCCTAACTGTGGTTGAGTGCTGGATGACGAATCTGAACCGTTCCAAACATCTGACAGTTATGCTGAAGCTCCATTTTATGGAGCAACAGTCTCTGTATATTTCTAGCAATGCATGTAAAGTTGGAATTTTAAATGTTATTTCATACATCAGAAGACTACACTATGTTATCTGCTCCACCCAAAGCTTTAAATGCTCTGTTGGAGAAGTTAAGGAATACATTCTATTTAATTTCATACCTTCTATGATCACACAGCTGTGTGATAAGATACCACCAAAATGACTTTTCAAGGAATGGAAACTCCACACATTAAAACTCAGAAAGCAGTAATAAATCTTAAGGATTCAATTTGCCACTGATGCTGGACATTACAGAAACACAGAGCACAGCTCTGAATATCATAAGAAAAACCGGACACATAACAGTTCTGATTAGCTTTTTTTAAAAGTTAAAAAGCTACATCTGTCAGCTTTAGACTTGTGTTTTATTTACTCCTAAATTTTCTCCCTAGTATCAGCAAACTTTTTCAGATCATGCTTCAGTCTTCAATAAGTCTTAGTGCTATTATAAATCAAGCAAATGATTTTAAGGATACATTATGTTCCAATTTAACTAGCATAATCTATACCCTTACATCTTTCTCTGACACATCAGGAACTAGCCACTATTGCAAACAGGATATAGGACCTTGGAGTCAACGTACCATGAAAGTTCCTAGGTCTTGTTTAAATATTTTAGGATTAGCCCTCAAAACTGATCTGAGCAACCAAACAGTCCTACTGCACTCTTGTCACAGAACATATGCTTACGCTCATAGACTGTCGTTACCAACAGCTAGTGATGCCTCCCCTGCATTATCCTTCTGCATTTAGGAAACACGGTACTAAATTTGTGTTTAAATGAAATAAAGGTGTGAGACAAGTATAAAGAATTGGTGTAAACAAATGATGGCTTGATGGTTGAGTGCCAACTCAACCAGCCAAAGGAAAATGTTTTCCTTACATTAAGGTGATTAGTGACTACTTGTTTATAAGCAATTAAGTATCAAGGCATGAGCAAGCTCAGTTTTCCATCTTGGAAGAACATGGTTTTGTCTACTTATGCCAAATAGCATAGCATTTTCTAGAGCCATTTTATTCAGTCACTGTTTCAGGAAGGAGAGTTAAAATCAAAGCTGGTTAAATTATGAAAATCCTGGCCAGGTAGTGGACAAAAAAAGGCAAGGAAACAGAAGAATTTAAGAGGCTGGATATCTAATTCAAGATCTTCCTCAGACAACACTCTACCCAGGGTGGAAATTTTGCCTAAATACCTAGTCTTCACCACGATCTCTGTATGTATCTGGATAAATGAGAATAGACATTTCTTGGAATTGATAGGAAGTATACATAGACACACTGATACATGTATATCTTCCTGTAAACCTAGGAAATGTGTTGCTCTACTAGGACTGCTGAAATATCATTCAAATATCTGAGAAAGGAAGCACGTGTAAGATGTAGTTGAGAGCTGTAGCAAGGAAGCTGCTACAGAGGCCAGGATGGAGGATTGTGTGCTACACACGGGCTGTGACAGAGGTGTTGAGTACCTGTGCCCACCATGCCTCTCGACTATGTGAATAAATAGCACATGTTAGCCTCAAAAAGAAGCATGGCAGCTGCTATCTGTAAAGACTGCAGAACTGCAGAGCCAAGATGTGAGAGGGAGCTCTCCTCTGCTTTGCTTCTCTCTTCTCCAGTCTTGTATTTTTGCCTCACCCAGTCCCGCTGCGCACTCTGCTCTCTTTCTGCAAGATGCAGTGACTGGAAGGCTGGGTGGCCACACATACATTTAAGCAGATTCTGTTAAGTTTCCAAAACTGCTTTCTATTGGATGAAAGAAGATGTATCTATAATCTGGACATGCACTTATAAAGGTTTTTTTGATATACATTATCAGTATGCAAGTTTTGCTTTGTTACTAAAGGCCAAATGTAGAACGCCACGTTAATGGTTAACAGTAGCTTTACATGATGCATATATTTTCAGTCCTAATTTCCTGGGAATCAATGTCACTTTTCAAAATTTCTATTTAAAACTTTAAAGAATGTGATTCTTATCTACTAATGGATAGCTCAGCCTTTTTATATTTGTGCTTGTGAAATATGCCAAGCTTGTCTTATGACAAAATAATTGTTTACATCATTATGGAAAAGAGACCGTAGTAATATTTTGAAACTACTACTCCTGTTCACTCCAGTCTATATCCCAGAAACAAACACAGCATAAAGTTTCCCATGAACACAGAATTAAGTAACCCATGTCCAACAAAGATAGTACAGAAGATAATTTATCAGGATAGAAAAAGTTCAGTCTCAGCGTACAGTCAAGGTTTGAGCCCTTCACTGAAAACACAGTAAAACAATACAGCCATCATCAAAAACACCCCAATGAGCATCTGGAAACATCTCTGCAAGTTACGACACTGAGGAAAACAAAACTCACTTCTCATATACCACTGAATGTTTTCAATAGGATGAAATATAGCCAGAAAGGATCTAGGCACCTAGAAATTAGTCACTATAGTATCTGGTGTTCAGGCTCATGATTGAGGGGGGTTTGAAATCTGTATTAGATGCCTAGGTCCACACATGACACCCGATGGTAAGCTAGTGTCTCACCCAGGGATTCTATACAGGCACCACGCCGAGCAAATCATCAGCTGCAGGTTTCAGGAAATACAGATTTTGCACCTTCTCTGACCTATCCCGGTCTCCATCGACAGAGCACTGGAAGGTTGTTTCCACTTGTGTGACAATAAGTAAGCACAGAAGCACTATGAGATGCTGTTAAGGAAAACCTGGCCAGCATTCAGCCTGCTCCCATCACGCTCCCAACACCCAGCACTGTTGTACTGGTGCTCTCAGAGGGTACATCCCTGCCTATGGTTTCAGGGAACAAGCAACTTCAGCATCACCCTCTGGAGTTGCAACTGCCAGCTTCGAGCTCAGCACCCCATATGCACAGTATATTTTTTTTCTCTAGAAGCAGTACTTTGCTTTAACAGAGTAATCTGTATGGAAGACTGTCTGCCTTTATTTTTGCCCGCTCAGATCTCCGAGGTCCCTCTGGAGCTGCCTGCCATTAGCACAGCATTTAACTACCCAAAGGAGCCAGAAGACTTATTAACTAGAAAGAAAGTTTAAGACAGCATAACAGAAAAATGTCGAAGCTTAGTAGTTAGGACACGTACTAGGGTAAAACCTGATTTCTGTCTGGAATTCATTTAAAGTCCTTGAGTATCTGGTTAAATGCAGCCTGTTTCAAAACTTCAACAGAATTTGTAATAAAAATTTAGTCTCATTATCAGTGCGCTGAGCCATTTACTTACTCCCACACACAAGTCAGATGCATGGCAAATCAGTTTGCAGAGATCATTTAATTACTCATGAGTGCACCTAGGGCAGTATATCCTAATTCTCATAAATGACCTATAGTTTCAAGTGTTTATTCAGAAGAGAAGCATTTCAGAAGGTCAGAAGAGATCATTCATCAGAGGCTTAGAAATTGCTCCTCTGTCAGTTTTCCATACAGTAGAAGGATACACATTAATTTTCAACTTGCATCAGGTTTCATTATTTTTCTGATAAAGAGCTTTTTTTTCCCCCCACAGAAAGAATAAATTCTTATTTAAAGGATTTCTTAACTAGTATATTCTTTCATATTGAATCTAGCATTGAGCATAATTTTGTGCAATCATAGCAGGGCTGTGAATATGAGTAATTTTTTTATTTATCCTGGCACTCAGAATTTGATTGCTTTTGTATGGCTACTTTTTATTGCAATGTAAAAAAGTGCTCCCTCCCCCCTAAACATGAGAAAGAATACTAAGCTCCATTAAGTTTTGAACACCCACGAAGAATCACACTGTTGCCCTGAACATAAAGATAATTTAATTTTCAGCGTTTTACTATAGGAAATTTAGAGTCATTCTATTTACAAGGCTAAAGATGCTTCCATGGGAATGAGAGGTGAAGTAAAACTCTTTCCCTTGCCTCTTCCAGGTACATCATACATGACATACCCTCAGGTATGCTGGGGAACACCATCTAAATCCCAAGCTACATCAGTCACATGACATGGGATACAGTGACACAGAACACTAGTCACTCTAGTAAAGGCAGATAAGGACGAGCACTGCAGCCACAAGAAGATCCTTGAGATCTGTGACCTCCTCCTCTCACTTGCCCATCATGGCTCTGCAAAGCCCTGGGGAACACATGAAGTTCCCACTCTGCTGCCTGATGGAGATGAAGAGGGGGGAGAGGTACGTGCCGTGGCTCCCCCATGCTCCAGCACTCCTGTTTGCAGGAGAAAATTAGACTCTACTACAGATTGAAAGAGGGAAAGTTTTGCCCAAAGGCTTCTTTCATATATCTGATGGGCATTGATTTTAACATCATGATTCATTGTAACTAAAAGATGCAATAAAAATTACTGCAGTCTGCTCAGCAGCCAACTTCAGAGATGTGGTGTTCTGAAAGGCTGATAGAGACAGAGTCTCATTGGCTTAGAACATGTTTCAAATCTTCCTACATCCCCAGGAAATATTTATGACCTGCTTAACACACACTAATGCAAATGCCAGTCTTTGTAACGATAAAATTCCCAATATGGATCAGATACAACTTACTATACCTCTACTTTCCTACAGATACCTTGAAAAATGACTGGGGGTTGAAATCTTCCTCTGTTAAAAAAAATATTCTGAAGCACAAGAAAAACATGAATGTAAGCATTAACTATTCAGATAGATACCCATCATTTCAGTGGCTGACAACTGAAAAAAAAAAAAAATGGGTGAAATATGAACTCTGGACAGTAAAATTTATCTAGAAGAGAGACAATGAAGAGGAACAAAAAATGAAACAGGACTACCAAAACTAGGACAGAAGCCGTCGGGGTCCTTCCCTGAACTTGCTGTCACCCTGCATGACAAATCATGATGAAGTCCTGAAGGCAAGGCAAGACTCTACCCCAGTCTCACCTGCAGATAGATCACTGCTCTCAGTAAAAATTTGACTTGGAACAGAGAACAGCATATACAGGTAATATTTCTTGGCTGTAAACCAGAATACAATTTATTTGCAGTGCATCATCTCTGCTGAAATACTTTGCATGACTTGTGGCTGAGAGAGCAGGACCTCTAGAAAATTTAAGCAGGGAGTTGATAGCGAACCACAGCGTTAACAACTGTGAGAGCAGCCTGTGTATCTGCATAGCTCCCATAATCCTGTGCCATATGGCCTTTATGTAAAGTCTGGGAAAGCTTTGCATGCAGCCTGCTCTATGGATTGCTCATCAGTGCTGATCCTGCAGGTGTCAGGATATCAAATGACCTGAACCTAAGAGCAATGAGCTCTAATCTGCAGATAAATCTAAAGAGCCCAACTGCCTGCTGGTTTAAAACAGGATTCAAGAGTCTCTCCAGCTCCAGACATTGACTCGCAAGAAACAGCTGGGCTGAAAAATTAGGGAACATTCCTTGCAGTAAGCACAAGCTCACCATTACCCTCCATCAGTCTGAAGATCCTGAGTAGCTTTAAACACCCTACAGCAATTAGAAAGGCAGTTTTGCAGTAAAATGGACATTTGCATTTGAATGAAACAGACTTAACCAGCTAGACTCCAGCATCTCAGATTCTGATGTATTTTTCTCCTCTGCAAACAACCCTAGTAATGTAGATACTATTTTCAAGGGCAGAAAATTTAAAGTTGCCCTGTAGAAAGAGCTTTGCCATTTTTTTCATATTCTTAATCCCTCCTCTAGAGTCAGATTTTTTACTCTTTCTACTACTCCAGTTTGAACAGCTTTCCATGAAACTAAGGAGTTTACTCCCCTCCTTTAATATTGTTTCGTTTGATTAGAAACAAATAGAGCATGAGCTACAAAGGAAGAACTTTTGCTCTTCATCAGCTGACAGAAGGCGAGTTATTCTCAAACTCCCAAACACAGACCTGCCAGTTTATAAATAACTTCCAGACAGTCAGTCACATCTAAGCCTCCCTGAAAGAGAATTGAGGGGAAGAGACAGGACAAAATTCCTTGTCTGGATCATTTAACCATTAAATTGAACCAGGAATTCAATTATTTGGTTACACTGTATAGAAATACTTGGACAGATCTTCTCTATCAGAAAATTGGAGACAATTATCCTTCTTGCATTTTTGTAATGTGCCTGTTCTGGCAGGATTTTCTTGTAGGAATGATCACACAAATAAATAATACACCTGGATACACCTGAGTGTCCAAGTGACAAGATTCTTGTCTTTTTCCTATTTTATATTTATGATTTTCTCCTTTTAGGTCATCCAGGTGACAAGTACTGATTATTTTAGCTAGAAATGCCTACAGATGTGTATGTTTTGTAGTTCATGTGACACTGAGTGGAACAAAGCAATGCTGTTAAAGACTACAACTAAGAATGAAAATATGGCAGCTAAACAATATCAAACACCTCATATAGTCTGACTAGTAAAGATAACTTGAGCATACTTTTTGTAACTGCACATGTTCCAGTATTTGCTGTTTGTTTTAAAAGCACAATTTACATTTGTTTAACTCTACTAGAGAGTCACAATCAAACATTCAGAATGGTGTTATACCAACACGTGTTGGAACCTAGCTGTTTGAAACTTCCTCCTGATGACCATATTTCCCTGGAATAGCTTTTAAGAAGGAGCTATTTTCATAGCTTTGGTGCTATTTTTAGGCATCTTTCTAGAGGTTAACTGGAACAGAGGCACTCAGACAAGTCAGGTACTCTGGGCTCTCCTATGACCTTGTATATTCATTGCCTCCAGTTTGCCCAGATTAAAAAATACCTTTATTATTTTACTTGCACATTACCAGTGCCTTTAATTTCAACAGGACAACACGCATAACAAGTAGGAAGGTGTCAGAAGTGTCCCTTTGTGCCCTTGGACAGTGACATCACATATCCACCTGTGATGTGTTAAGAATTGATATTTGTATTAATTTAGTATCCTGCTGCTTTAACATAGATAATGCAAGCATTAAGAAGCTGTTGCACAGCCATATTCAAATAGGTACATGTTGTTTTATGCATCAGGACCAGTGACCAGCGTGTAACTGTGACTGGCTGGAGGCGGTAGGGTGACAGGCAGTGAATATGATGACAAAGTAGAGAATGACACGGTATTTAGCTGACTTGAAGATGCTGGCCAAGAATTTGCTTCAACTGCTCTAAATGAAAAGCATCACCTAAATAAACACATTTAATGTTGGTGCTAAGGTGTGACGAGTCTTGCTGGTTTCCACCTGAAACCTGGCCTGCTCACTTTGCTCCCTGCTCACTGAATAGCTCCCATAACATGTGGGGCAGGAGGGAGATGGGCACCTGGAAAAGTGCAGATTCTCAGTTTGGATCCCAATGTCCACAGGGCATCATGTCTACTCTTCCTCCTATACCAAAGTGTCCTCACGCATGTGAGCTGCACAGAGAAAACTGCCTGTGCAATTATGACTGCAGAGATTAAACATTTAAAGATTAGCGTGCAGCTCCCAAGTTGCTTTGAAGAGTTAAAGGTCAAAGGAGAGCCCACAATAGTGCTAGTCTCCACAGGGCTCTGCTCAGTCCTTTTCACTGATGTGGCCTGAGCTCACCCCTCAGTAGCCCAGTCTATTTAGGAACTGAGACCCAGGACACATCTCCAGTGAAGATCCTGAGACTTCACATTTCCTCACAGAATACCCCTGCTTTGTAAGCTACCCATCGGAGTGAAAAATCACTTCAAAAGAGAACACTGTCTCTTGGGCCATGTTTTACCAAATACTTTACACAGATGCACACAACTTTCCCTGGCTGTGAAGATTTTCTAACCTTTCTGGTTTTAAAGCTTTCTATTAAACAACACTTCAGCAAGTGAGAATCCTACTTTCAAGTGGCAGTGCCAGTTTCCAGGGTGCCGTGCTGTAATTTAATAGTGCTAAGTACTAGCTTGAATTTTAAAACATGCTTTTAGCAGTTTGAAATGCATTTTCCACAATACTATTTTACTACAGATATTGTGAGCCTGCTGTTACACAGTCAAAGAACCACACATTTGAGAACATTTAAACACCACAATCAAATCAAGACAGTCTGATATCATCACAGTTGCTGTACCATGTCAAGCAAAAAGAGATTACAGAATGTCATACGATTAGCAGAAATAATCTTACAATAATACTATTTTTGGAGAGCGGACATAAACGTTCAGAGCCACTATCTATAGCTTCTCCAGCAAGCATGGGCAAGCCAAGTTTTCCCCAAGGCTTTTTGTTGTTGAGTGGATAGCTCCAGCCAATCTTTTCTTAGCCATGCTTAATCCATTTTCTGTCACGTACCTTTTTAATTGTACCAACATTTTTATCTTAATCTGTTCTTCATGCTTTTGTTTAGATACCAGAATTTGGCTTTTCTCTTATTTTTTCTATACTTTAACTAAAGCTTCCTTTATTGCTACATTTATTTTTCTTTTTAACTTTTGTATTTTCATGGCAAGTATTCCCTCTGGCAAAGCTCACTGTGCAATTTACTTCATATTTCCTTCCTAGCACTTCCCCATTTTTTACCATGGATTGTCAGTGCCCTTCCCATCTATCTGCTTTCTTTTTGAAATATAGGAATCACACTGGAAGTGCACTGACTGAATAGTAATGCGTATTCAGGTGGAACACCAGAGGAATCTTAGACTCGTTGCCTTTCTACTATACATAAACATGCATTTCCCATCAGGTAAACCCATGTATAAATACAAGGCTTTGCTAATTACAGTGACCAAATATACAGCCCTTATTCTGCCAGAAGCATCTAGCAGAACAGAAAATAGGTGGCAATGAATAGAAAGGACTTGTGACTTCCATTCTTTCCTTTTCACTGGTGCTGCCTGCCTGACTCCTCAATGACCCATGCCGTTACCCTCCATTTCTCATCCCCTGTACACAGTACTAACATCATCTATGTTCCCTGGACATCACCCATCCAAATTTCCTCCTCTTTTGGGGAATCCCATATTGCTCATGTCAGACAACTTACCTTTGCTCTAAGCCAGCAAGGAAAGCCCAGATGAAGGCAGCCCAAGAAGAAGCAAGCCAGGAGCGATCACGATCCACACCACAAAACTCCCAACACGAAGAGTGAAACTCAGAGTTAAACTACACCTGAACATAGAGCTGAAAAGTTCTTGTTATTCCTCATTTCCTACAGCTGGGATACTGCTCAGGGAGCTGCCACAGCTGTTCCCCATCAGCTGAATAAGCTTTCTATGAACACCTTCCTCCCCAGGTTCCTGTTCCTCGTTTTCACATGTGAATCCTCCAGCTACTACTGAATGCAAATGACCTATCTGATAAAGCATGTCTTGGTCATCTCACATCTCTCAATTTGTGCTGTTGCCAGGATATAAGTGTTCTGCAGAGACCAGGCAGCTGGCAGAGCACCTTTAAGTTTTTCCAGGGGCATTTACCAGGGTGATGCTGAGTATCAGCACGGCAACTTTCACCAGGCCTTCTCAGCAGTACACTGACCTCAGGTTAAGACTTTCCAAATGCTGATTTGTAGATTGCATACAGGCTTGTGTGATGTGCCATCTCCCCTTAGAGAAACAGTTTCAATCAGCTTTGTGTTCACTCGCATTTTAGTAAGCAATAGTATGCCAGGCCACATTAATACAGGAGATGAGTTATACTATATCACCACCCTGTTTGTTAGATGTAGGAGCCAACATTTTGGACACACATCTAGAATATTTTCAATATAGTAATAAAAGATCCGTCTCTAGTTTCCCTACTGTTTTCATCAGGTCTCTTTCCTCTAAGAGTACAGCAACACTCCTTCTTCCAATGAACTGATATAAAGCATGAATGAGGAAAAATAAGCAGTTCCTGGTGCCCTACACAGACTCATTAGCAACTACACATGTGAGTCCATGTTCACAGAAGTTCAGGTTTCCAAGGTCTAGCCATACCAACACTCTTTTACTAGAACATTGATGATAACTGTTTTGCACCTTACAACTGTCAAGCCCGAGTGCTGAACACGAGTGAGCAGGGGGTCCCTGCGGGATCACACTGGCACAAGGAGACCTTCAGGGTAAACAGTGATCCTCTGGTCCAGGCACAGCTGAGTGGGATCCCTCACAGCTGCTTTACAGAGGGTGGTAGTGGCCCATCCACGGCCCACCCTTGCTACTGCCATTTAATGCAGCCCCCTCATTATGCAGTGCATGAAGGACTCTCAGGTGATCAGGCCCAGCCAGCATGGGTTCATGAGGGGCAGGTCCTGCTTGACAAACCTGATCTCCTTCTATGACAAAGTGACCCGCTTGCTGGATGAGGGAAAGGCTGTGGATGTTGTTTACTTGGACTTTAGCAAGGCCTTTGATACAGTCTCCCACAGTATCCTCCTGGAGAAACTGGCTGCCCATGGTTTGGATGGGAATACTCTCCACTGGGTTAAAAACTGGCTGGAGGCCAGGCCCAGAGAGTGGTGGTGAACGGAGTCAAATCCAGTTGGTGGCTGCTCAGGAGTGGTGTCCCGCAGGGCTCAGTACTGGGGCCGGTTCTCTTTAACATCTTTATCAATGATCTGGACGAGGGAATTGAGTGCACCCTCAGTAAGTTCGCAGACGACACCAAGCTGGGTGTCAGTGTCGACCTGCTGGAGGGTAGAGAGGCTTTGCAGAGGGATCTGGACAGGCTGGATCGATGGGCTGAGACCAACAGGATGATTTTCAATAAGGCCAAGTGCCGGGTCCTGCACTTGGGTCCCAACAACCCCCTGCAGCGCTACAGGCTGGGGGCAGAGTGGCTGGAGAGCTGCCGGGCAGAAAAGGACCTGGGGGTGTTGGTCGACTGTCGGCTGAACATGAGCCAGCAGTGTGCCCAGGTGGCCAAGAAGGCCAAGGGTATCCTGGCCTGTATCAGGAACAGCGTGGCAAGTAGGGCCCGAGAGGTGATCATTCCCCTGTACTGGGCACTGGTGAGGCCTCACCTCGAGTACTGTGTCCAGTTTTGGGCCCCTGACCACAAAAAAAGACATTGAGGTGCTGGAGCGGGTCCAGAGAAGGGCAACAAATTTGATAAAGGGTCTGGAGAGTAAGTATTATGAGGAGAGGCTGAGGGAGCTGGGGTTGTTCAGTCTGGAGAAGAGGAGGCTGAGGGCAGGCCTTATCACTCTCTACAATTACCTGAAAGGAGGGTGTAGAGAGGAGAGGGTTGGTCTCTTGTCCCAAGTTACAGGTGATAGGACAAGAGGAAATGGCCTCAAGTTGCGCCAGGGCAGGTTCAGATTGCATATTAGGAAAACTTTCTTCACGGAAAGGGCTATCCAGCATTGGAATGGGCTGCCCAGGGAAGTGGTTGAGGCACCATCCCTGGAGATATTCAAAAGACAAATTGACATGGTGCTTGGGAATATGGTTTAGTGTTGGTGTTTGTGTTTTCTTTGGTAGTTGTTTTGTTTTTTTTTTTTATAGTTGGACTAGATGATCTTAAAGGTCCCTTCCAAACTAGGCGATTCTGTGATTAGCTGGCAAAGTGAATCTCTGCTAAAAATCAGCTTCCCACAGGAAGTGAAGGGAGGACAGCTGCATTTATTCCAGGTTGCATGGCAATTAAAAATAATTCAGAAATACGCATTTCCAAAGCTCTCCCATTTAGAAGAAGTAAACTAAGCTATTTCAAGAGCTTCAGTCCAAACAGACGTTCCCTATCTATAATTGAGTGCGGGCTTTGGGTTTCCTGAGCTGCCCAAAGTGCTTTGTTCCTCGCCGGCGGAGCAGCAGCCAGCAGCAGCACTTAGCCCCGTTCCAGCAGCCGCCTGGGAAAGCTGCCGACCCTGCCTGCCCCGTCAGCCCGGGTCCCTGCTCACGCAAGGTTTTGTGTAATGGACCACATGCACTACAAGTGAAATATTCACCATAATCATATTTACAAGGGGTCTGGCTCCCTGGAGAGGCTGAAAGCCTGAATACCCTGTCAGAAAGGAAATAAAGTTTAGTTTGTTGGTGGGTTGGTTTTTTTGTTGTTTTTTTTCAATTGAATTCAAAAAGTTTTGAGCCCTGTTTTGTTGGGGTCAGTGGCCACAAGAAATACTCAAACATTTCTGGTGAGAGTCACAAAAAAAATTAATTGAGCAGAAGCGATGCTTATCAGCAGAAAGCCTCTGCTCGCGGCAGGCCCGGCCAGGCTCCCAGCCGCCTCTCTCTGCCGCCATCTTGTTTGCCCCATCCCCGTCCCTGAGGTACTGCCGTGCCAGCAGCTGCGTGCTGCCGGCTCTGTGAGGCAGCGGGGGGTAGTTATAAATGTATAATGAATGCTTTTACGGCTCCCCAGCAGGCACGGTGCGTGCGGTTCAAGAGCTGGTGCAGTGATGATGTGTCTGGGGCAAAATGCCGGCAGCCCGATGGAAGGAGGAACGTAGTACAGAGGGTGGGAGTGAGGTGACGAGGGTGGCAGGGGGCAGGCAGGAACAAGGCTGGTGGCACAGTGGTGGCAGAGAATCCAGCAGCTCAACTGCAAAAAGTTTCTACTTCCTCTGGAACTTAAACCTTATAGAAAATGCGAAAATGTAACTTTTTGCTCCAGTTCTTGCTGGTGCAGCTCTGGGGGCAGGTTGGGGCAGTCACAGGGGGCCCCCTGTCATCTGTGCTATAACAAGCAGAGCAGGGGATCACACTTGCCCGCTTCATGAATCACCACTTTTGAAAAGTAGTATATTCTCACTTGTTTAGATGGAGGGGAAATACAGCCTGTGACTTTTGATCCATAGCTGGTTGTCTGTTTCCCCAAAACCTTTTAATACATATTTTAATCAAACTGTTGGATGGTTCAACAGTCTCCTCTGATTATGTCCAGGTACTTTCTGTTCCTCAACTTTCCCCTCAAGTCTCTCAGTATGTCTCTCTCTGGTCAGTCACAGTGGTCACAGGTGATCAAAATGAACAGTTTCAGATTTTCTCTACATGGTCTGTTTAAGGTTTGTCTCCAGCATTCATTTGCCTTGGAAATTTCCATTAATTCATCTTGCCACAGTAGAGCATGATACTGTGTCACCCTGGCTAACCTGATGAATCTGCAGCACACTAACTGCTAATGTTCAGGCACTGAATTTTCTCCTAGAGATGGGCCACGTTGGCTACTGACACCAGGATTTGGAGCTTAGAGGATCTTTCAGGTCACACTGATGTGGTTGCTGAGTTTTGTTCAATGTCCTTAGGTAGCTCTTTGACACCTCACAGTATAAATAGCTGAAATACAAGTTCCCATTCTCCTCAACAATCAAAGACTGTGTGTGATGGGTGGGGGAACGATATAGTAAATAATCTGGCAGGACCTGAAGCCTTTACGATGATCTTTGCACAGTTAAAGCCCTTTAAGAAAACCAACAACATCTGCAGGAGACAATGCAGATTTGGGAATTAAGAAGTAATGTTTTCTGACCTCTGATTTGGTTGTGACTCATGGTTGAGAAACTGCACTTGTCTAACTTGGGGGATAACAGGTCTAACCTGTTCCCATGGAACATCGGGATGATCTCTTTCATGATATCTTGTGCATCAAATGTATCACACCACCTGCAAACTTTAAGAGCTCTAATTTATTCCAGGTATGGCTGAACACTTATGCAAGTGAAATCTCTGGTAAATTCAGATTCTTAACACCTGAAAATCCTGCTTTGTTTTGCAGAACTGGGGTTCAGGATTCATAAGGCAGGAAGGATCTATCCTTCAGCTGTTAGGATTTTAAGTGTGGCTTTAACAACAACAATCCTTGTTTTTTCCCTGAAGAATTCTTAATAGTATTAAAAGGCAATCTAGGTCTCATACAAGAGCAACAAAGACGTGTGTGCTAGTTCTTGACTGCCTCATTTGCTAAAGATGAGTAAGACTCACTTATGCCCATGGAATATTTTACTGTGGTAACAGATTGTCCATTTTTTTTAAGAAATAAATGTTTAAAATGATGAAAACAGAGCCTTGCCAGCTATGACTATAATACATCCTGCTCACAGTTAATCCTGTTCTGGCACATGCGGGCAGAAGCTTGCTCAGAGGCATTTTTCCAGACTGGCAGGTCGGAACAGGGACGTTCAGTCTAAAACGAAGAGTGAAACCTGTACGAAAAGCCACTGACCAGTCTTGTCCTTGCTGTTTTACCCCATCAGTGGGGAGACAGTTCATGAGCTCTGTGGCATGGCCCCTTTGGACACCTTTATATGAACCCAAGGGCACAGCTGTGCAGAAAACCAGGTCTGGTGGCATCTGACGCAGAGGCTCTGAGCCTGGGCTGTAGGCTGGCACACTTCACGTCCCTCCCTGGTGGCAGTAATTTCAAGTAGTAGAGTTTTGCCAGTTAGACTTTTTTAGCAACCTCTGTGTTGCATCCATGCCTATTTTATAATTTTACTTCTACCTTTTTTTAGGCTTTACAGACCGACAGCAAGGATTGCATATACAGGTAAAACTTTCCCTGCTCTTTCTTTTATGACTGCTTTAACCAGTGCACATGATTATTTAAAACAAATATCTGCGTGAGAAAAGGTGAATCATAAAGGGAATAACGTACAGGATATTTGACTTTCAAATCAGTAGACAGGCTTTGTGAAACACTTAAAATGCACTTGCTACATTGAGCCTTGAGCTATTTATCCTGTTGTTTCCACCTGCCATTGCCCTGATATTATTTGCACATAACCTCTCTTTCTAGTGATAACTTGGTAAGCCAAAAAACATAGTTTGCCCTTGAAAATCAGGGGTCGTTACAAGCCCTTGCTTTGGGTACGTTACAAATGCATAGTGGTTTGCAAAGAGCATTTCTCTAATGCAGTGTTCCTACACTTTATTGATTCTCATGAGGAATAGAAACTTTAAGTAGAATGTCATTTTTGCTGCAGTGAAATTTAACAGCTTGATGCACTACCGTCTGTTTAAGGGAAAATAAGTATCAGGCTGATGTTAGGATTTAATGCTATAAAAATACTTTAAATTGTACAGCAATACTGATGGCAGATTCATTCTTTGAGTAGATTGATCTCTTTTGGAGGTGCTGTATGACAGCTAGAATGGAAAGAATTATTTGGTATCTTAAGCAGGAAAGACAGGAAATTTTGTACATCAGAAGAAAGGAAACCAGAGCAAGCTTGACAACATAGTCAGCAGAAAAGTCAAGGGGAAAATGAGCACATTAGCTTTGTCAGCTGAAGGCAAGATGGCAAAAAAGGACAGTAGCTGGTGGCCTGTGAAATCAAACTGCCAGGAGCTGTTGATACAACTGTAGAATGGCTGCTGTTCAGAAACTGCTGCTGCCTTCCCAAGACCACCTTCATTTTCCTTGTGCCTGCAACTAAATCTCCATTACATGTTTTCTGGGATGGGGAGCATTCTGTGGCAAGTCATCTTTCCATTTTGTTTGTGCACTATCCAGCACCATGTTGATAACCACTAGTGTTTCTACAAATGATAAATTTAATAATGACAGTACTGGTCAATTTTATTTTCTCCCTAGTGTCCTCTCTTCCACCATGACACCCAACACAAGTTTAAATAAGAGCTTGAATGTTTTCATTTTGCTCCCTGAGCTTTTGCAATATAAATCTTTCCTGGTCTCATTTCAATCAAGGACAACATTCTCCTTCAGTGGTAGATGATATAAGCAATAAAAAGCATATAAACAAGGGTCTACTTAGACAAAAATAAAATCTGGGAAGCGTAGAAAGTTATCTGCAGTGGTTAGTTATTGACTGTGTTAAATGCTGCTCATATTTTGCTTACAGCTGTCAGAAGAACAATATTTCTGGTATGGGGAGGGAAGAGTGGAGAACATCCTGCCTGTGTCACAGAGGAGAAGTTGCAATCCCCAGGTCTCACGGAAGCCTTTCAGGATGGCAGCAGTTTTTCTGTCCAGCTACAGGGTTTCAAGATCCGCCTGCTAGACTAGGTGCTAAATCACCACTCCACAACCTCATATTTCAGTATCAGAAGTGTTGAGAAGCGGATAGTAATTCAGGGTTGCTAAGAATTTTTTTTTGCAAAATGTCCATTATTCTCCATTATTCTGCAGATGCTTCCTTTAAGAAAGTGAAATAGATTGAGGACAATGTGTATATTTTCCCTTTATTTTTTTTTCCTGTTGTTTTTCCTTATTATTTTGTTAGAAAGCAGCATGTGGGGATGGTTCCACAGTTTATTATGCCGTGTTAAATGGTGCAAAGGAAAATATAAGTCAACCAGGGTATTATTGTTAATATCTATACTATACTTGGGCATTAAAACAGTTAAATGGTGGAACATCCTACTTCACTTGTTGAGAGTTAATGATGCTTGAAAACAATGTTATCCTCCTATCACTTGTTATCAACAAGGACTGGACATCCCAATTTATATTCATGAAAATGAATATATATTCATTTTATATTTCTAGTCATGAAAAATTATTAAACTATAATGGGACTTCTCACTTCTTCTTTAAATGAAGATTTAGTGAAAAAACTTTCAGCTGTTCTAGTCTGAAACTACCAAAATAAAAGCATCACAGAAAAAGACTATTCATAAATGAAACAGTAGTAAAAAAGAAAAATACCTTGCAGTACCAAGGGCTTCTATTGTCACTTTTCTTCTGTTTTGAGTGTAGGTGCTAAAATCATGTGCTCTGTTGAAAACGTAGCTTAATTGCCTGAATGCAGTCTGCTAATAGGAGCAGACTTCTCCATGCTTCAGGCTGAAATAATGAGGTAAGAGTTTTGCAATTACTTTATTACCCATTAGGGGAAAATCTATCTAATAAATGTTATTAAAATTTTAGAAATTGTTCTTAAAAACTTTAGAATCTCAATAGAAATCTGAAGGTGGAAATGCTGATGACCTAAGAGTTATCTGGGACTTGAGTTTAGCTATTGCATGGGTACAGGGATTATCTAGTCTGGGCTGTGAAAGCTGATGGCCACTTGGCTGCCATGACTCTGAGATTGTGAAGCTTTCAATCCTGTAAGAAGCAAGAAAGAAAAATAGTAGAACCACAACCTTAGCGTTCAGGAGAGAAAGCAATGGCTTGTTCAGGGATCTGTTTTGCAAGGATGTCACAGGAAACTGCCCAGGAGAACGAAGGGACTTCTATAGGTACGTTGACAGTGAAGGAAAAACATGGTCCTGCTGCTCAGGAGAGTATCTGGGAGTTAGAGTGCATCTGGAGCACCATGTCCAGTTTTGGGCTCCCCCATGCAAGAAAGACACTGACATACTAGAGCAAGTCCAACTCTTGACTTGCTGCCAAGGCTGCCATCACCATTCACAACCCAAACTAGCTCATCCCTGTGAGTCAGACGCAAGTGACTCAGTTTAACACACAACTAACTGAGTGAAACAAAGTAGTCCATAATATACACACCAGGTAAAATGATCTAATGGCCTTGTGTTTTGTGAAAATGAAAGAAAAAGAAGGTATGACAGTGAACAGCACACAATCTTTCTTACCCAGAATGAGAGAATTGGAAAAGAAAATTACTTATCCTTAATGTAATCCTATCTCCTTGTTTAGTTAATTTATATAAATTTCCCTCTGCAAAGAGATGGTCCCAGAGAAAGAGGGCATTTTGGTCATGTGCCTACATTGTGGCTGGACAACACTGGGTGGATCAGTGCTTCAGTTTTCGGCAGGCCTGTATGAAGCACAAATTTTTTAAGTTTGAGTCATGAACCTGTTCCTTTTAGTGCACCTCTGCAACAACTTAATGCCGGAAAAAACACTGTGAGGTATGACAGTGAACAGCACACAATCTTTCTTACCCAGAATGAGAGAATTGGAAAAGAAAATTACTTATCCTTAATGTAATCCTATCTCCTTGTTTAGTTAATTTATATAAATTTCCCTCTGCAAAGAGATGGTCCCAGAGAAAGAGGGCATTTTGGTCATGTGCCTACATTGTGGCTGGACAGCACTGGGTGATCAGTGCTTCAGTTTTTGGCAGGCCTGTTTGAAGCACAATTTTTTTAAGTTTGTTTAATTGCGCCATGAACCTGTTCCTTTTAGTGCACCTGTGTAACAACTTAATGCTAGAAAAAATACTGTGGAAAAAAAATGAGATACTGATCATCTTCCAGGTCATTACTTGGTAGCCCCCATGTTCCTCAGGTGTTAATTGGTGATGGTGTGGCAGCGAGCAAAACTGAGCTGCAGCCTGTGAGCTGTAGTGCCAGAAGCTCTGACACAGTTCCCTGTTTATTTGTCGTATTAACAATGATGAGAGCTTAGAGACACCACCTAGTTCGTTTACAGGCTTTACATAAAGATCTGTATACCAAGATCTGAGAAAACATTGAGGACACTATACTAAAATATTCTTCATTAAATACCAAAATATTTTCCCTCTGTCTACGATCAATAAGCATATTAACATATCTTCCAGGTCATTACTTGGTAGCCCCCATATTCCACAGGTGTTAATTTGTGATGGTGTGGCAGTGAGCAAGACTGAGCTGCAGCCTGTGAGCTGTAGTGCCAGAAGCTCTGACACAGTTCCCTGTTTATTTGTTGTATTAACAATGATGAAAGAATAGCTTGTGCTTAGGGACACCACCTAGTTCGTTTACAGGCTTTACATAAAGATCTGTATACCAAGATCTGAGAAAACATTGAGGACACTATACTAAAATATCCTTCATTAAATACCAAAATATTTTCCCTCTATGATCAATAAGCATATTAACAGGATTTACAGATACATGTACATTTTTATAAATTAATGTACATGTGTTCATATTACTCAGCTTGATTTTTTCTACAGGGTTTTTATCATGCTGTAACATGTCCAACTTTTCACAGTGTGAAATTAGGCAAGGCTCTCAAAATTTTACAATAAAAGTTAAACACACAGTTGTAGCAACTGTGGATCTTCAGCATGTTTTTCTAATTGAAAAGCTGTGAATTTACGTGCGTGTTGGGTATATCACTCCTCTGAAAGATGTTACCAGCATCTTCCCGCTTTAGGATTTACAGATACATGTACATTTTTATAAATTAATGTACATGTGTTCATATTACTCAGCTTGATTTTTTCTACAGGGTTTTTATCATGCTGTAACATGTCCAACTTTTCACAGTGTGAAATTAGGCAAGGCTCTCAAAATTGTACAATAAAAGTTAAACACACAGTTGTAGCAACTGTGGATCTTCAGCATGTTTTTCTAATTGAAAAGCTGTGAATTTACGTGCGTGTTGGGTATATCACTCCTCTGAAAGATGTTACCAGCATCTTCCCGCTTTAATCATCTATCAAAAATTTTCTCTCCACTCACCTGAAGGCTTAAAGCGGGTAAGGATGCAGTACCCAGTTTAGGCACAGGCAGATGACAAACCCTTTGATGGCTCTGCCACCACCTCTTCCATCCTCTTCATTTGCATCCCTCAACTACACGCCCAACAGTGCAGGGACCTGCCCTCCTCGCTCCAGCTGGACACTGCAAAAATAAAGATCCAGACGATTTGTTTCACACAGGCTGCAGGCTCTGCCTCACACTCTCCTGATCTGACCGTGACAGCCGTGCAGCAAACTGCTGTCTGCTACAGATTTCATCTTCCCGTGATATCATAACTACAGTTTCTTGACATACTACACCTGAATTCAAGGCTCCAAGTGCTAGAAGCCTAGCAGACAGATGACGCACATCACTGCTCCAGCCTAAATGCTTGGGTTCATTCCAGTATTTTGGCCTGTAAAATTTTGGGGGGTTAATTTTGATTTGCCAGGCCTGTAGTATTCTGCCTACGCTGTAATTCTGCTACCTCTCTCCTGCTGGTATCTGTAATTTTACCCTACTCTGCCCACTGAAGCTGCTCTTTGCATCTTCTTGAAACCCATGAGCAGCGGGTTCTGCTTTCTGTTTGGATGCCCACACTGTCGTTGTGATACCACTACTGCTGCAAAAATTGCCTGACCTTCCAGGAGATAACAGCTAGAGCCAGACCCAGAGGTTATGAAAGCCCTGTATTTGCTTGCCTGCAATATCCATGCTAGAGCCTGGCTGAAGCCAGGTAACTATCTGGATTTGCTGGATCTCTCCAAAACACCTAACGTGCAGGACTCCCTGACTGGAGACTTCTGTGGAATGCAATGTGCTGCGATGCTGCAGTGCAGAAAGCTCAGAAAGCTGCACAAAGAAATCCCACCAACGGCCTAGGAACACAGCTGGACTCCAGCAGCTCTGCAAGAGCAGACTGCAGGTCACAGGGGGCTTCTGAAAGCTCCAGCCAGCGCTCCAGCCCCTCTCCCCTGCCCTCTCCCCTTCTAGACTCATGTCTTTCTCTGCCCAAATGAAAAACAGTGAGCTTAGCATGAACCACGTATGAACGTTGCCCTAGCCGGAATCTCAGCATTTGAGTGATGACTCTTTGCACAAATTGAGTCTCACAGAAGGGGCAAAAAGGTCACTACTGTCATTAAGGTCCACTGGAAGACATCAATTGTGCATTACCATTACCTGCAGACTGCGTGTAATCAAAGGATGAGTGTCATAAAGGTCCCTCACTTCTCTATAAGCTCTTTAGTGGAACAAAAAACTGTTCCAGTCACAACATTTCTGGGTGAGCAGTCCAGTGACAGAAGGCTAGAAACAAATTAAATAAAAGCCAGGTCCAGTAATACTGGCGTTTAAGGCAGAACTAGAAGAAAGGGCCAGGACAAGCAGAGATCTGCTCAAAAATCCCAATACATAGCGGGCCACCATGAACAAGGTTCCTGCAAGGCAAATGGAAGTCGAGACATGCAGTGCAAAATACCAGGCAATATGCTTAAGCCTGATCCTGCAATAAATCATAGTTCATAATTGAGAAGAAGCTGTAGCAAATCTGCAACCACTCCTCACAATGGATCAAATCTGATCGGTGGGATGATTTGGCTGTACACAAATCCAGTGCAACTACTGGTGAAACCCCATCATTATTCTCAAGATTAGCAAATACTTCTTGACACTGACAATAGATCATATGCAACAGAAATAGTATACATCTTACAAGGCTTCTTCTACACTTGTTTATTGATAGATATTAGGTAAATTGTGATAACTATACGACTACCTACTGTTCTAACAAATACATCTTACCTTTTTGCTTTCTAGCACCCACTTCTGCCTCTCATAAACGTTGCAGAAGATCTGAATGACAAATTCACAGAACTAGACTTCATACTATCAATAATGCACAGGACCATATTCAACAAGGAGACATAATAGATATCCTTCTGATTTCACTTTTACATACACACCAGCAATAAATTTCACCAGTACAGCATTCTCACAAGAGTGAATTATGGACAAAACAAACGTCTCTAAATGCTCAATGGGCTCTTACTAAAACGTAAAAATACAAGCAAGAAACATCAAGAAACTAAAGAAATTCATCTGGTTGCTGGTCTTGTGGGTTTTCTTTTCTGAGGAGATGCCCCAGTGTTACATGAAATGCAGAATTAATGAATATCCCAGTGATTTATGAACAGAACAGGACTCGAGTGAAAAAGGCAAGTCTACTTCTCAAATGCTCCTTTGACTTCCCAAGGAGGCTGTCAGTCTAAACAGGAGCAAGACTCCCATTTGAGAAAATATATCTACAATTTAAAGAGTTGTTTTTTTATTTCTTGGATGGCGACGTTGGTTTTGTTTCCTTTTTTTTTTTTTAGAGTATACACTTAAGCAGCAAATCTGATTTAGAGTGATTATTAAAATTCAAACAAGAAAATGCAAACATAAGTAACAGCTTGAATTTAGACAGTAGGCAATCAAGAGATTTGAAGATCTCTAAAGATATGTGGTCTTGCCATTGTTCTCAAAACAGTGCAAATAGCCACAAAAAAAAAAACCCAGAAGAAATTTAATTAATGTACTACAGCAACTAGCTCATTAGCAATGATGAAAACATGTTCGGGAAGGATTTACTTGATCATATAAAAACAACCACAGAAGTCTTTAAAATGAATTCCAAAAAAGTAATTTTCAGTGTCTAATGTTGCCTCATAAGAGTACCACTGTTCTGTTCTTGCAGTTTTTATGTAAGATTTTGTGTGAACTGCAAAACCATACCTCTAAAACCTGCTGTTTCCTGTAGGATGCAGGAAATCTATGGAATGTATATGAACACCTGAAATGGAATTAAGAGTTAGTCTGCTTTAGTCCTGGATCATTTTACATTATATGGATCCCAGTTTAATTCTTTTGCACCACCATATGGCTGACTGGTTTTGGCCCCATGAAATCCTGTTTCTGCTTGATGCAGTTTTAATTTAAAAGCTATTTTTATATTTCATAATGTAACATAATCTAAGAATTATATTATCTCCTATGTAGCTTGTGTCTTCATGTATGAAAATGACATCTCCCTACCATAATGCTTAGCCTGTTGTCTTCTTTGCATCACCAGAAGAGAGTACCATCTCCTTACCAACCCTCCTGCCCTTCACAAAGCATTTCTTCCAGACTTAACCCCTCAGCACTGTGGCCTAGTAACTTAAAAATAACCATTGTGCTACTTACTGGGTGAAAAAAATGCCAGAGCCCAGCCTTACATATCTTGAATATACACTTTCATCAAAAAGGAATGAAGCAACACGAGATTTAGCAAAACTAAGTTAAATGTAGAATTACAAAAATTAGCGCATTTTCTAAAGCAATGGAAAAGAACGAATGATCTATTTAAACTCCAGAAAGAAAATAAACCAAAAAGAAAGGATGCAACATCTACTATGGATTCAATGAAAATCAGCTATTACTGAAATAATGACTAGCCATGGTCAAAAATTTGTAGATCATCTCTTCTCATAGAAATCAGTAGCCTGATCAGTAATTCATTGAATATGTAACTTTGCCAGGTGGACTCCAGGGAGAGGATACTTCATCCCCATGGACAGCCTGCAACTTCTTTTGCTTCTTCTCCAGCTGCTCTCTCTTCTCTTTCTTTTCCTGAGAATAAAAATACGTGTCAAAAACCCCAAACCAAAAAAAAGCCAAACAAAACAATCCTTCAAAAAAGCCAACTACACCAACAGAAAAGTTACAATTATTGCTATAGCTTTTCATTTTGCACAAGAAAGGTAAACAGGCAATGGAGATTTGGCTTTTGGAGCTCACCGCATCCCTATCAGGGATTCAGTCACACACATTGCACAACACAACACAAGAGGATGTGACATTTGATGTCATTTACAATTAAGGTTACTGTCTCAAGGATGGGTTGGTTTTGTGCACCTCCTAAACAAAAAGCTCAACAGAAGGCTTAGTGGATTAAGTACTCTATTTGTCTCATACATAATTAGTCTCACTTAATTGCTTCTTTTCTTTAAGAGGATACCTAAATCACAATGCTAAATATGTTGTTCTCATTACATGAGAACATGGATGCCTCTTTGTAACTTTCTGGACTTATTAAATCACACTTGTCATGTACTAGAACAAACTGGAAAGTAAACAATTTATTTATAAACAAATATCTGTCTAACATTTTAAACACTGCAAGGTTCTGATGATACTTTCTATTGTTTCAAAGAGCAATGGGCAGTTAGGATGATGAACGATAAGCAAGATACTTGCAATAGTCTTTTTGTGCCTGATTAACTAATGATTTTCAAGCAACATGTCATTCAAAAAGTAATTTACAATTATTTTTTATTTTTTATATTTTTCCATTCTATATAAACTAAGCATTCTTCTTTGCAAAAATTACTGCCATTTTACTATTATGAGGACCAGCATCACAAGGGTACATCTGCATCAGCAATTTAGTTCTTTATAGGTGCCAGTTTTCCTTGTATCGTACTTGCAGGTTTGTGGTGTGTGCTTGAGCACACCACCTACTGACTTAAAGTACTTTTTCTCTTGGTGGAACCAAGGCTGACATTATGGACCAGAGCATAACTTACAGTGCCCCACTTGACAGGTGGTAAGAGGTCCTCAAGCAGCTGGCTTTCTGGCACATGAACAGTGCCTTTGTTCCTAGGATCAACAACTGGCATAGACATCATTGGCAGTAAAGATGCAATGTGGATATGCACGCCTCGAATCATCAATTGTGCTAAATCCAAACTCAGTCCTTGCCTCTTTTTCAGCCTATCAGTCAGCATTTTGAAGCACCAAAAAAACCCACAACAAACCGAACCAAAGCAAAACCCAAACCAAAGATAAATTATACACCCACCCAGGAAGAGAATGAAAGTAGCTTTGGGTTTTTTTTAACATGTCTCAGTGGTGAATGTTGAGATTTGAAGATCCAACTTTCATGAATGAATCCCAGTGCCAAGGGAAGAGTCTTGAGTTAATTTAACTGGTTTTTAAAAAATAAATTTGAAATGAAGACTTACCAGCTTCTTCCCTGCCTTCAACACACACAAAGCTTTTTATGTTCTAGTCCTAACCACAGTTCATATTCTCACAAGACATAACTGATATAAATCTTCCCCAAAATAACAAACTAGATGTTATTTGCACTAAAAGAGGAATAGAAATACGTGAAAGATGAAAACAATAACTGTAGTTTGTCATATACTAGATCAACTTGATTGTATAGCTTGATTTCTCTGTGGAAGTTTCCTACTCAATAGCCTAGTAAGATGAATTTCACTTACAAAATTCTGGGAAGATCACACTCTTTAGTAGTATGACTGCTACATAATAATTGATTTTTAGATAGTACAGAAGCCTTAAAACATTTAAGAGGAATAACAATAACAGCCTTATTTCTAACATATTGCAATGCCAGGAGATTAAAATTCCAATATAGGAAGTATTTTCAGGTAGATCTTATTAAACTACATGAAATGAATAACCCACATCAGCTGTTTCTAACCCAGAAAAGCAACAAATCCGTGAGGCTCATCCAGTACATCATTTCCTGATGTTTTTAAACAGCTTTATTACGCCAAAAATAGGCGTTGAGCATGCTCAACCTCAGGGTAAAATTTCAAACTTGTTCTAAGGCATTTAACCTTTCTATGTTGATCTTTGAAAATTATTTGAAAGCAGCCTTATTTCTCATCAACGCATACTAGATTAATATGGTAAAATGGAGAACATAACACATGTAGAATACTCACTTTTCTCTACAGAAAACAGGTATGAGGATTACTATCTTGAAAATAATGGAAACTCAACTGATCTGTCATTATAAACTTCCTACATGATTCTTCTCCACGTTCTACTCCTAAGGATAGGTGCATATCAATGACAAGAGTCAGACACTGGTAGCCTGCATTAAGTAAAAAACGATCACTTATCAAACGTAACATCTAGATTGGTTTGAAGAGTACTTGATAAGTAGCAAGAGGCAAATACTATGAAACAAACAAAAAAAATCAGAAGCTTAAATTTCCTCAGGAATACTAAAGTATCTCAGCTCAAGATTATCCTTTTTATGTTAGTATTTTACAAGTGTTAATAGCCTTTTTCAGGGCATTTATTTTCATGCTTAATAAGTAATCTTCTCTATGCACTTACGTTATCAAACATTCACACAATGACCTCTAAAAGTATATGTAACAGAATTTCCATTAGCAGAAAAGAAGGCTTCTTATATTTTAGAAGAACTACAAGCAGATTTTTATGTCTCTTTTACCCATGCATCATGGTCAACACCTGGTTCAGAAAAGCTGAGGATGAATTTACACATTTATTTCTGTCGAATGTTGATGAAAACATATTAGAATGGCTCCTACTATATTACTCCTATTTTATTTCTCTTCAAACAAAAATCCTCTTATTTGAAAGAATACACTTAAAAGACTTCCACAATTCTGCCCTCTCAGATCTGATGCCTGTTTATCTACCTTTGTTCCCTTGATAATACATTGAGAACTTTACAGGCGTTTCTCTTGTGCAGTTCACTGAAGGTGTGTATTTTCTCCATGGCTATACAAAGTGAGATAATATCTGGCCAAACAGGATGCCAGAGCCTTTGCCCGATATGCTTTCTCAAATAAAAGTGTGTGTTAGCTGCAAAAAACAGCACAATTTCAGAAAGAAAAAACGTGAAGACTGGGCATGAGACACATCAGTCAACACTTGCACATAGACACTGAAAATGAGGTAAGTTTAGAGATACCTCTGCCAACCAGTTCAGTAGCTATCACATCCTCCAACAACTGCTCATTTTTTGAACCGCTCCTCTCCTGTAGGCACATGTACATCCATCCAGATCTGGTCATTCTTCCAACTATTAAATTTATGTTAACAATCCCACTAAGTGAATTGATAACCTGAGGAATTTATACACAATTTGAACAGGGGAGCCTGTGCTATGTGTCAGATTTCATTCCCCCCCAAAGGAATAATTTTTTTACCTTCGTAGAGTCCAAAACAGCAAGGAAGTCAAATGTACAATGAGAGGTAACATTCATGCTTTGGTACAACTATGCTAATTGAAGATAGTAAGCGACCATACTGGGACAGAGCATTAGCTACTACTCAAAGCACAGCACTTCCTTGCCTGGGAACCAGGAATACTGACTAAGCAAGAAATAACCTGAGAATGGGCATTAACCATTTGACAAAATCGAGCTGGAAATCCCTTAACAAAGGGGACCAGAGAAAACACTTCTTACCAACGATTAGAGAAATCAGAGGTATTCAAATAGGACACCAGGTTAAATAAGATCTTAAAAGACTTATACCGAAGTTTAAAAAGGTTTGGAAAAAAAAAGGGGAAAACATGCAGCCTCTTGCTGGTTTACATCACTGCATATTTCTGAGTTAACCAAGTCAAGGTTGATTGTCCTTTTACAATCTGTCCCACGCCTGTACATCAGCCTGCCTCACTTCTCATTGTTCCCTGCTATTCTCCTCTCCAGAAAAACAGAAAGTTCACTCAAGACTCTGGAAAAGATTTTTTGGAGATACTGACAGTACAAATGGATCCCTGTGAGGACCTTAAGCCAGCTGAGTTGCAAGACCCCATTCTTATATAAGGCAACAAAGACCGTATGTATACAACGTGTGCCAGAAATCACAAGGAAGAGAGAAAACAGAAGAAACGCTCTCAAATTAAGAAAACTTTGAAAGTCAGTACGACAAATGACGGGTCACAGAGTGAGGATGAAAAATGCAGGTTTTTCTTTAACTAGTAAGTCACACACCTTTAAGAAAACAATATATGTTAAGAATATTACTCATCTCTCTTCTAGTTTGTCTTTCTGTAGCAAGGAAAAAACCACTGCCTTACTGTCGAGACGAGAATACTAGATTACTAGACCATTTTACTGCTTAACAACTGTGACTAAAGTAGAGTGTTGTAGGAAAAATATATTTCGGAGCATCAGACTTCTACACCTGTTAGTAAATGGAAGTAATCTCAAACCTCATGACAAGTGCTTTTATCAATTTTAAGTTATTCAAGTCTTCACTTTAAATGCTTCCTTGAATTCCTTGAATATATACACACACACTCCTTGCAGCTGGTGATGCTACCTGGGTTTGCAGGTTTTGAGCTGTGGTGAGCTGGCCCTTCAAAGATGGTTGCTCATGACATAGAATGTCAAAATAATTCAAAAGTCTAAGACATGTAGGTAGGGAGAATATATTTTCCACGTACGTTAAATATCAAGCACACCATATTTTATCTTCTTGCTCAAGAATTCTGGGGGACTGGCTATGTCATGCTGCCATCGTCTGGCATCTCTCATAACAACATGACAAACCATGAGTATTACAATGCAAAAGTGATGACACTCATGACTACATTAACCTTTTTGGCTTTGACAAAGTGCAAAAAAAAAAATACCAGCCATCTTTCATATTCTTCCATAGCCTTTTTATCTTTCTCTTCCTTTTTTGCCTGTTGTATTTCTTGCTTTCTTCTCTCAAGAATTTTTTCTACTTTCTTCTGTTTCATATATTTTTCCTTTTTTTCATTCCTATATAGTTAGAGGGAAGAACAAGAGATTATCATGTAACAGACTAAATGCTGCATCTGTGATTTATGAACTAAATTAAGAGTCAAGAGATATTTTACTCATTTAATGAAAAATTGAGAATATATATTCAAAATCTTCAAAGTCCATCTTTATACACTATATCACCACATATAGGTATAAACTAACCTTCTGTGTATTATGGTCTCACCTTTTCTGTACTACTTTCTCCCTTTTTTGGTATTAGATAAAAAATTAAATTCAAAACTTCTCTGGGTAACTTTAAGTTGCACATGGTCTGTGAAAACTCTTGGGTTGTAAAACTAACAAAGTATTTCTCCAGCAGACATATCTCACTTGCTTCTGAATATATCTACATTCACACACTGTATTCCACACAACTTTTAGATGAACATTTACCTTCCTTTCTATGGCTTAGTAATGAAGCATGAGACTAATCACATAAGACATTATACTACTTAGTCAATCTTAATTCTCAGTTGCAGTATTTCTGCCCAGGCTTAAATAAAAGCATTTTGGGGAGAGAAGCACTTAAGTTACTAAACTGAAAGAAGTTGTAGAGATTGTTCTCATTATCATACTTGGTGTCCATTGGGCCCATAGAGCCTGATCCCAAACATGCCACTGTCTCCCAGCGAAAAGCACATCAAGCACTCCCAGCAGATCTACTGCATTTCTAAGCAAAGATTTGGGAAACTATGATATTCCAAAACCCAGTGGACTAGTACCATTTTTCAACTGCTGACATGCTATCTCTCTTCTTCTCTGCAACCCGTTCCTCCTCCTTCTTCTTCCTGATTCTTTCAGACTGTTTTTCCTTTCTGTTTTGCTCTCTTAAATATTCTGCTTTTCTTTCTTTCCATTTTTCAAATGCCTAAAAAGGACCACAAATTCATTAGAAATCTTACCCCTCCCCTTTTTGTCAATACTCCACTTGTTTATTCTGTATTATTATTTTTGGTAACTTCTACACATTCCAATTTTGGAATATTTGTTTGTATCACTGCTCAAAAGTGGATATCACTATACCTCAAAAGAATAAATTCTTTCTCCCAGTAAGTAACAGTTCATTGCCAATGTATTTATATGGAGTTTATTTTATGTTCAGTTAATAGAATCCAAATATGGAAAAATACCTGTTTGTGCACAAATGTAAACATTACATACTTGGAACAGAAGAGAATCTAATATGAGCTTTCTTCAAAAATTAACCATGTTTATATTTTAGAATCAAGCTCATCTCTATCCTTTGCTGGATTAATCTCCTGAACCATATTGGAAACACATATTTACATATTTCACTTGACCTTCTGTGCTGCTTCTGTTCTCTGGACAGTCTCTTCTGCTGCTTTCTTTTTCTTAAGTTCCTCAACCTTCTTTATTTCACTTAATTTCTTTGCTTCTCTTCCTTTCTTTTTTTTCCAGGCTTCAAAAGATGCAATTGCTTCCTCTCTTTTAACAGCTTCTTTCTACATTGAAAATAACAGTTAAAACACTTAAATATAAAAGCATAATTGAAATAGTAAGCTTTAAACTCTGTCAAATGTAGGATTAGATGGAGCAATAAAGAAACAGAAATTGATTTCCAGACAACATTCCAAGTCATACTCAGAATTGAATTTGAACTATACGGCATGTTTTTTTTCTATGCTCATTTTTAATTTAACTTAATCAAATGAGACAAACTACTCCTGCAAAACATGTGTAGAATTACATGAAATACATGTTAAATGCTTAGAAGTGAAACATTTTAAATATTTAAAAGACAAATCTAAGAATTGTGTACGTAGTATTCAAAACACAGTTCTCTGTAGATAAGCATCTCTTGAGATAGGGAGCAATCTCATTTTCTAACAGATGACAAATTAAACCTTAATACCTGAAGGGTCAGGCATCCCAAGGTCTTCTTAAACAAACCTGAAAATTTCTCTAAGCAGCATACTTTTAACATACCTTACGTAAATGTGTAGGGAAGCATCAGCCACACAACCTTTACAGCAACCATAACAAGGGGATGTGCCATTTACTGTTTTTGGAATAGCAGAGTGATGTAATTAGGCAGAAAGCACAGGTAAGTGTACTTCAAAGAACTGTAGTTTGTCAACTTCTTTTTAAACAAGAATGTAAACAAACCTTTTCAGCATCATTCCTTAGATTTTCAGCTTTAATCTTTTCATTTCTTTTTAATTCCAGTAGAAGGGCCCTTTTCTTTTCCAACCAATTCTGCAAGAATCACGAGATGACTTTTATGCTTTTACAGTCTTTTTAAGGTATAATTAAAAAAGTTCTGTTAAAACAACAAAATATTATTAGAGTAGCACCAATATAATGACAAGCAAAATTACTCTTATTTCTTCCATGTGCTACTTAAATAACTACCCCATGTGGAAGACTACACGGTGATCACACAAACATTATGATCAAAAAAGTCTAAGGTTCTAAAATGATAGCTACAAAATACCAAAAAGTTTAAAGATCTTTAAAACAGAATCTTAAAATAAAAACCACCAAAAAGTAAGCATTTAAAAAAATGAAAAGGAAGAATGGCATAAAGATTTTAATCACTTGGTATATAGGAATACTATTTACATTTATGGTCTCTCTTGCAAATACCTAAAACTAAAGAGAATAAAATCCAACTGGGAAGAGTGAGACTTCAGGCATCCATAAAGTATTATTAGCCATTTGCAGAATCGGGCTTAAATTTTCAAGGTTTAATTATATATTTGGTATGCTGCTTGGAAATACAAGTGTCCTAACTGAAGCCTCTTCTACCTTTAAAAATTGTGGAGACAATATAAATATGGATTTGAGGTTCTCAATTTTGTATTAGAACCATAAGAAGTATTAAAATTACATACCAATATGAACAGCATCTGTTAATTACAGTTTTTCTCACAGATTAGTCACAAAAATCTGTTGAAACCCACAAACTAATTGTTACGAAATTCTACACAGAATCCATATAGATTATGCTTCTGGAGAGAACACTGGACTTGTTTTCACTTTTCCTAAATGGCAACTGAATAGAACATACCAGGAAAAGAAACTTTAAACTACATACTTATGTTATTATACATGTCTGAAAATAGTCTGAGACAATAAATTATGAACCATTGTATGTCCCTGCCATCTAGGTTTTTAGTTTATAATTTGATGAAAAGGCACAGCCAACAAAATAAAAAGATTATTACACCCATAAGCATATGCGAGAAATATAGTCAGAAATACTGACTTCAAGAAAATAGGAGGTGTTAACTCTTACAACAGCACTTCTATGTGCATAGTTTTGTTTGTTGGTTGTTTTCTTTGGATTTTACTTGTTTATTTTTAAGATCTACCTGAAAAACAGCTGCTCGTAAACTATCCGCTTTGTCAAATTCTGTACTGTTGCTCTGCACGCGTTTATCCTCCAACACCTTTAATGTCCCCAGATATTGAGATGAAATACGCGTAGCTGATGGAACAGCTTTCGACTTTTTCTTTAAGGATGCAGGAGACAGAGACCTATAAAGATACCAAGACACAAACATATTAATGATCTTTCCATTTATCGTAGCTGATACCAAATAGCATTCCTTTTATTTCAGTGTATACCAGAAGTTACTGTGATGCTGTTTGAACATGCACTTGGCTGAGGATGGAAGAAAAGGGAAAGGAGGAAGAAGCCCGTTTTCTTCTGAGGGCTTTACTAGTGCCAAAACAAGTCACTACTCAATATGTTCAGCCCAAGAAAGTTGACAAATTCCTTACAGTTTCATCTATAAAACAGCTCAAAACCTGTAAAGACATCATGGACTGGATTCATTGGTGGGTCCAGCAGCACACACTCAGACACTGGCAAGAGACTTGGAGTCTGATCTGATATAACCCTGAGCAAGGGTTACAACAACATGCCACATCTACTAAACTGTTCTCTACAGATGGTCAGAGGTTGTCAGCAATGAAGAGAATGTTGACAGGAAATAGAGCGAAGCAGTTTTGTCAGAGCATTTACATGCACCTTACACTCTGCTGTGTAAGGCTGTGATATATAGCATCTTTCTCTTACCTGTCAGATAAAGAAGATTTTGGGTTTTGTAGAAATCTCTCCTTCGTTTCACTTAGTTTCTACGAAACACAGAGGGAAAGTAAAGTTAGAGTCTCTCAAGCTGCACAACTAGACCAGGATCAAACAGATTCTACAAGCTAACAATGGTCTTGGGAGTTGGACTCAATGATTCTTACATGTCTCTTCTAACGAGATATTCTATGATGCTAGAAAAATGTGCAAGAAAACCACTCTAATATAGAGAGGGTACAGGGTATGAAAGTGAAAAAACCCAACAAACCAACCAACCTTTCAGAATGCCTGTATCTTTTTGGAATGGCACCTAGAAATGTTTCTTTGTATTATGTAAAAATATAGTCTATAGTTCAGAAATACAAAGGAATAAAAAGGACTCAACGGGGCAGTGGGCTTCCCTGACATTATATCAACACTCTTTAAATTTTTTTTTTAATATTTAGCTTTAACAGTTACATAAATCTACATATTTTCTTTCTTATTATAAAGCATAAAGTGCTTTACATCTTATCCGTTATTCAAGTCACGCCATGGACCACATCCTCTGCCAACATCCACTGCTCATTCCAATTCAGCTAACCTCACAATAGAGATTTGACATTTTCACTTGGATAAGGGTATTTCATTAAGATTGGAAAATTCACATTTCAGTACCTTTATTTGGTTTAAATGATTTGTGTAAAAAGTATTCCCTACATCTTCCATACACCTGCACAGAATTTGTAAGAGCCTCAGCTCTAGAAGCCAGAGAGAAATTTTCAGCTTTACAAAATGAGTTCTACCCATTTAAGGTACCAACAGTAGCTTTACAAAACCTTTCACTGTGCTCCTAGGATATTGTTCTATACAATGGTAAAAATGCATATGAATAATACCTTGACTGAGTCCTTTGAAGTGTTCTTTGCTTCCCCGTGCTCAGATTGATCATTCACTGATACCTGCTGTATTGTATCGGTTATTTGCCCTTCTGCTATTTTCACTATTTCATCTGAACTGTCATCTGCTGACTTCTCTAATTTCCTTGATTTCTCATCTACTGTAGTCATCACTGCTTCTGTCACAGAAGGGGATTTTCTACTGTTGTCCTCCAGTTTCAAGTCACTTGTGCTGATCTTCTGATCTTGATCTAACAGGAGAAAAAGGATTGAGAGGACATATGAACAAGAACGTCATTGTTTCTCAATGTATTTTCTGTATACTTCCTTCTAAGAATTAGATGGACTAATAAGCAGAGTATTCATTTTTATTGCATTTAAATGTAAGACTGGAGTTTTAACAAATGTTATAGAATGTGAGAGTATGATGAAGGCAAAACCTCCTGTCTGCCTCCCCAACCAAACACAGTTCCAGTGCAGAAACGAAAAGCAGGAGCCACTGCAATCACAGCACGAGGTGTTCTGACATTTAGCAAACTACTAATGAAGTCTGTATGACATTTTGGGTAAGAAAAACTACTTTTATTGTGTGGTGTTTTTCAGGGATGTGGGGCATAGAAGGAAATAATGGAAAGATTCTGCGGTGGGGATTTAAATAAAACATCACCTCAATTTAAATGCATGCCTAAATTGTGAAATTGTCCTTCATGAAACATTTTATTAATAAGACTTAAAAAACATTTTTCTTGGATCTGAACTGCTGCTAATGCAGAGATCTAAATTTGTAAAACAATTCAGACACAAACCGAAGAAGGCCATGGTAAATTCCAAACTGCAGTCTACCACAATTTTTTGATGGAATTCTTAAAAGAAATGTAAGTTGTGGATGAGAGATTAACTCCAGGTTATCTGCAGAAAGGAATATCAGTGCTGGCAAGCTAAGTAATTTAACCTAGATTTACAGTGATGTTGGTAAGTTCAAGGTGACAAGGAGAATTCTGAATTTATATGAACCATTTTCTACCCTCTGTTGATATATGAGCTTTCATATTTTACTTTACACTTACTAAATAGTACAACTGTATATAATATAAACAGCAGGCATCAGAAACTCTACAACTCTAATTAAGCTGCAGTACTTAGCGCACCGGACACTGGAGACAGCAGACGAACTACTGACTACATGTGCTTTGTAGCATGAACTTCACAGAACTTCATGTGCAAGTCAGTTTGGCTCCGTTTGCAAAATGTATACAAAATACTAAACTTCTAATGGCTAACCTAAAAATGCCACATAAAACCTGTGAGTATTATTATTGTAGTTCCTTTCTTGACTTGCTCCTAGCCTCGTATCTTCCCCATACAAACTCTCCTTAGACATTGTTCCGTTACTGACGCTTAAAAGCACCAAGCTATACTGAACAGATTTTCTAATCCAAGGTATCAGCAAAACCTAAAAAAGAACTGAAATTAAACACAGATCTAAGCATATTTTTTATTTACTACTCAGCACGTTGCCTGAGTTTTCAACTTTTGTTCACCTTTCTGCACTAAATTCTTCAAGCCAAGTCCTATCTTTTATTCCGTCAGGCTGCAGCATATAGCCATTACACAGACCATACAGACAGCATTTTTCTTGCTGCTTCTGAGAGTCTGTTACCTACCCATTACAGTCCTGCACACAGCTAATTACCTGCCAGCATGATTCCCTTAGGAAATTAAAACAGGTGTCTAAGCCTATTCCAGTGCTTTTCAACCTGGGGTCCATGGATTTTTTTGTAGCCAGTCGGAAAAAGGGGACTAAGAGAGATCAGTGCAATGGATATTGCTGAGAAGCTCACAGATTTGATATTTCCTCAAGGGCCTGCACATTCCCTAAGAACTGTTAAGGATTCACAAATCCAAAAAAAAAAATACAGAAAAGCGGTCCTTAGTTTGTATTAAACTTCGTGGAAAAGGCACAGGAAAAAGTCAAAGATTCACCCTAATTATGTTGACAGCATAAGAGGAAATGGAATTAAAATTACTTGTTTTAATTCTCAAAGATGCTTAGACAATGATGCATATACTTGACACAAGTCAGTGTACAAAAACTTAATTCTCAAACTTTAATCCCTTCCTCTCCGTTCCTGGGATGATACTGTACATGGACACAAGTGTAAGAATGAGGCTGGGTGATTCTCAAAACCAGAACAAGAGGAGACACAAGGGCATGAGAAAGAACTAAAAGAGAGTAAAAGGGGAATTAAGAATGCCACTGATTTTTAAGAAGACTTGTATTGGACCATCAGGTATTACTAGGGTATAAATGATAACAGTTATCTGTTCCATGTAGCTAAGTTCCACCTTTTGCAGGTGGTGCTTCTCCATACATCAGTAAATCAGAATCTCCATGTCTTTCATTGTGGGAAGTAAAATTAACGGAAAATGGTGGTAAAGTACTTTCTTGCCATGGACCCTTAGACCAGACAGTGACAATCAGAGCTACAAAGATGATCAGGGGACTGTGGATCTCTCGTATGAGGAAAGGCTGAGAGACCCGGATCTGTTTAACCTGGAGAAGACTGAGAGGGGATCTCATCAATGCCTATCAAGATCTGAAGTACAACTGCCAAGAAGATGGGGCCAGACTCTTTTCAGTGGTGTCCAGAGGCAATCTGGAACACAGGAAATTCCATATCAGCATGAAGGAACAACTTCTCCACTTTGAGGGTGGCAGAGCACTGGAACAGGCTGCCCAGAGAGGTTGTGGAGTCTCCTTCTCTGGAGACCCACCTGGAGGCATTTCTGTCCAGCCTGCTCTAGGCAATCCTGCTTTAGCAGGGGTGTTGGACTAGATGATCTCCAAAGGTCCCTTCTAACTCCTACAATTCTGTAATTCTGTAATTAAGTGAGCAAATAATAACAAATCAGAATAATTTAACTTGACTTTATAATACTTTAGTAGAGTGCTTGTTCAGAACTCTCTAGGAGAAGTATAATTTGTGTTTTATATTTGGAAAAATAAAACAAATCAACCAATCAGCACATAAAGCTTCAAACCATCAAAAAGTCCTGCTTCTAGTTAAAAGAAAAAGAATAATGTTCTCTTATCTGTCTCTCATCATAAGAATGCTACGGGCAAAGACTATTTTTCCTGCTTCTATTTTTCTCCCAGAAAATTTTGTCAGTTAGTTTCCAAAGTAGATAGTAAAAAAAAATAAAAATCAACACATATACTCTCTTACTTCAGGATCAGGGCTTTCAGCAAGCAATTTTTTCTTGGGCATGGCTTGGGCATTCAGATTAGTTTGGGATGATGGTGCTGGAAATGAAGACCATCCATTTCTAAAAGTTATTTTTCCTTCTGACGTATTAAGCTTATTGTCTTCTAAAGGACCACTTTTTCTCAAAATACTTCCTGGTTGAGGTAATGGTTTATAACAGCCATCTAATGAAAAAATGCTGATACTTGCAGTTAAAAATAAATATTATCGTTTCAGTTATGTCTATTTAAAGACATTTCAGTCTGGAGCACTATTTTGTCAAGCTAGATTCAGCCAACTATTTTCAGTTAAATGAGCTATTTAAATAATAGCTCATTAAAAAAACAGGTTGGGGGCTGACCTGCTGGAAAGCAGCTCTGTAGAGAGAGACCTTGGAGTCCTGGTGGACAATAAGTTCACCATGAGCCAGCAATACGCCCTTGTGGCCAAGAAAGCCAATGGCATCCTTGGGTGCATCAAGAAGAGTGTGGCCCTGGTGAGGCCGCATCTGTAGTACTGTGTCCAGTTCTGGGCTCCCCAGTTCAAGAAAGAGAGGGAAAGAGTCCAGTGGAGGACTACAAAGCTGATCAGGAGATTGGAGCACCTCTCTTATGAGGAAAGGCTGACAGACCTGGGTCTGTTTAGCCTGGAGAAGACCGAGAGGGGATCTCATCAATGCTTATAAATATCTAAACTATGAGTGTCAAGAAGATGGAGCCAGAGTCTTTTGAGTGGTGTCTGGCGATGGGATGAGGGGCAACAGACACAAGCTGGAACACAGGAACTTCCATCTCGACACAAGGAAAAACTTCTTCACTTTGAGGGTAACAGCACTAGAACAGGCCGTCCAGAGAGGTTGTGGAGTCTCCTCTGGAGATACTCAAAACCCACTTGGATGCGTTCCTGTCCAACCTGCTCTAGGCAATCCTGCTTTGACAGGGGGGCTGGACTAGGTGATCTCTGACGGTCCCTTGCAACCCCTACCATTCTGTGATTCTGTGCATAGCAGAACTTTCTTAATAGAGTGAGGCCATAGAGAGACAGCTATATAAAGAGTTACAGCCACTATTTTAAAAAGCTGAATGAAAGGTTTAAAGCTTCTAATATAATCTCTTGATAGACAATTTATTATCTGTGTATACATTGAAACGACACTCAAGAGTTTGTCCACAATTAGAGGGACAGAGTTTTCATAAATATAGAAGAACATATCTAATACAGCACAACTGTAACAAAAACTTTTTGCTATTCTGCTTGTCCCTTTACTTACTAGAGAAGATACAGAGGGAAGACTGCTTCTCTCCACATGGTGCAGAACAGAACAGCTTTGGTAGGAAAAGACATCATGAGAAATGCGGAAGAAGAGGAGGGCTTTCAGCATATTTCTAGCTTCTTTAGTGATGTCTCTTCCCTCCCTAAGGCAGTCACTGGGCAGCAGAACCACCATGCAACAGTTTCTTACAGATTCCTATCCTCTGGCTCCCCACCTTCCTCCTCTTTAGTAATCCAATCTTCTTCATGTTTGCTTCCCCCTGCCCTGCCATCAACAAGACCAAGCCATACGATGGCATCGTACCTGCCTTTTTCTTTACATATGCCAATGCACATAGAAATGTGTATCTAACTCTGCACATTGCCTTGGAAGCGTTTCTTATTAAGTCCTAGTTCGTGCACATGTATCGCAGGAACTGGGAGAGTCACCATGCCCATCCAGCATTCTCAGCAGCGTAAAGTTTGCTTCCCCCTGCCCTGCCATCAACAAGACCAAGCCATACGATGGCATTGTACCTGCCTTTTTCTTTACATATGCCGATCCCCATAGAAATGTGTATCTAACTCTGCACACTGCCATGGAAGCATTTCTTATTAAGTCCTAGTTCATGCACATCTATCGCAGGAAATGGGAGACTCACCATGCCCATCCAGCCTTCTCAGCTGCATAACGTCTAATTATATAATTAGTGTGAAGTTTAGAGAGCTTAGAGGTCACAACAATATTCCTACAAGTGCACTGAGAGTTTTTCCATGCAGTAAAACACAAGAAAAATCAAAGGAGCAGAAAAAGCTGATTAGTCTCTGCACAGTCACCTCCTCTGTTGGACAGGGATCAATTAATCTAGTATAAGAAAGTTTACATTGGTTGATCACTGAAGACAATATGCCAGTATCACTGCACTACTTAGATGCACATGAAGAAACCTGGCATACTGGCCAGGAAAGAGGCATCTGCAGTGCCCTGTTGCACATCCAAATGTTTAGCACTTTGGTGCCATCATGTGGAAGAAAAAAAGGAGCTGTATCCCTAATCATGCTCTACAAATTTCAAAGTTGTTATTTTCCATCACAGGTAACGACCAGCTAGAAATTTCTCTCCACATCAAACAGGACAAATTCTTCTCCTATCAGGAAGTAGATAAAAAATATGAACACTTTACATTTGTAAAAGCACATATAGTCAATTAGCAGAATTCCAAGTTCCACTTTCCATAGTAAAAATGAACTAGCTATTCTTATAATGAAACATTACAGCTTTTTGTTAACATGCCCACCTTCCTCCTCTTTAGTAATCCAATCTTCTTCATGTTTGCTTCCCCCTGCCCTGCCATCAACAAGACCAAGCCATACGATGGCATTGTACCTGCCTTTTTCTTTACATATGCCGATCCCCATAGAAATGTGTATCTAACTCTGCACACTGCCATGGAAGCATTTCTTATTAAGTCCTAGTTCATGCACATCTATCGCAGGAAATGGGAGACTCACCATGCCCATCCAGCCTTCTCAGCTGCATAACGTCTAATTATATAATTAGTGTGAAGTTTAGAGAGCTTAGAGGTCACAACAATATTCCTACAAGTGCACTGAGAGTTTTTCCATGCAGTAAAACACAAGAAAAATCAAAGGAGCAGAAAAAGCTGATTAGTCTCTGCACAGTCACCTCCTCTGTTGGACAGGGATCAATTAATCTAGTATAAGAAAGTTTACATTGGTTGATCACTGAAGACAATATGCCAGTATCACTGCACTACTTAGATGCACATGAAGAAACCTGGCATACTGGCCAGGAAAGAGGCATCTGCAGTGCCCTGTTGCACATCCAAATGTTTAGCACTTTGGTGCCATCATGTGGAAGAAAAAAAGGAGCTGTATCCCTAATCATGCTCTACAAATTTCAAAGTTGTTATTTTCCATCACAGGTAACGACCAGCTAGAAATTTCTCTCCACATCAAACAGGACAAATTCTTCTCCTATCAGGAAGTAGATAAAAAATATGAACACTTTACATTTGTAAAAGCACATATAGTCAATTAGCAGAATTCCAAGTTCCACTTTCCATAGTAAAAATGAACTAGCTATTCTTATAATGAAACATTACAGCTTTTTGTTAACATGTTTGACTACATCCAAAGTGTATCAGTATCTTCAAAGTAAAAGATCGTTTGAAGGCTTAACTCAGTAGTGATAAGCACTCTACCATTCACAAATGTTTTGGTTACAGCTCATTTTGTGACAATTTATTACGCTACAGCATGGTGAAGTCTCAGCATCACAACTTCAACGTTATAGTTGCAAACACTTTGGTCCAACTTCACTGGTGGCAGAGTAGGGATGGTCCAAGTTCCACTTTCCATAGTAAAAATGAAGTAACTATTCTTATAATGAAACATTAAAGTTTTTTGTTAACATATTTGACTACATCCAAAGTGTATCAGTATCTTCAAAGTAAAAGATCGTTTGAAGGCTTAACTCAGTAGTGATGAGCACTCTACCATTCACAAATGTTTTGGTTACAGCTCATTTTGTGACAATCTCTTACGCTACAGCATGGTGAAGTCTCAGCATCACAACTTCAACGTTATAGCTGTGAACACTGTGGTCCAACTTCACTGGTGATAGAGTAGGGATGCCTGTTTAAAGACCTTTCTATTAAAGGGTGCATGGATGCTGTGGACACTGCGTGAATATGTCGCTCTGTGCTATGCACACACAGAAGATGCAACTCTGTAGCCCCTGACCCCCTTCCATGCACTGTCTTCCATGGATAGAGAGCTGGACTTGAAGTACCCAAACAGCTGGCTTTCATCTCCTGAAAGGAAAAGGTAAATAGCACCTCCTGCTACTCAGCCCACACTGGTTCCGTTTATCCCCTGGCAGCTGGAGGTTATCAAAACAGGTATTTTTAGAAGAACATTGAATAAATTCCCTGCAAACCAAAGCAGCTGATACTTAACACAGAGCATAACCCAAACTGCAACACTTTAAAGTACTGTAATATGGCTAAGCAATGAAAGTAACAACTTTTCAAATTCAATTAACAAACAATTAACAAATGCTTAACAAACAATTCAAATGCTTTCTTTTCACCTGATACTGAAGCATTTCTTGCTTTGTGCACCCGTGGCCTTGGTATAGGTGTGCTTTCCTCTTTATTTCTTTTTTTCTGCAGTTCACAAATAGGCAAGTCACTACAGCGGTCACTTTCACTATTATCTTCTTCAGCAGCTGAACGCTCTTCGTTATTTTCTCTGTCATTACCCTCATTTTGACTTTTCAAACATTCTTCATCTTTTCTGTCATCCTGTATGTTTCCACTTTCTAAAAGCATTACCTGCTGAAGCTTCTTTTCATGAAAGGATAGAGTCAAGTCATCAGCAGCTTCGTTTTCCAAATCTGCTGCTTTTTGTGAAGCATCATCATCATCTGAGAGAGGACTCTCAACAGCAACCGATTTCTTAGTGCTTTCAGCACCTGAATTACTTCCATTAAGTTCTTCCCCAACACCTGAAAATAGCACATTATCAACTTCCATTTGAGACAAGTGGAAAAAAATGGGACACAGAAACTAAGCCTTCTATAATTTAACAATATCTTTCACATAACACTCTCCTGACTTACATCTCTGAGCATTTATCTTTCTGCACTTCTGATCTCTGCAAAGCCACCAAACTAGATCCTTATTCTACTTCCTTTCCTGTCATCTGTTTCCATGGACCCCAACTGAAGAAAATACTTCAAATATTCACTGGTTAATTCTTAACTGTCATGCAATTTAAATACCTTCCAAAAAAAAAAAAAAAAAAGTCTCCAATTCCATAAGAAGTGGAAGCAAGTCAACAAAGCTAGGCATGTTTGGTTACCAGAATCCATCTTCCCCTTCTATTCTCTTCATTTCTGCCAAACTAGATCCTTATTCTACTTCCTTTCCCGTCATCTGTTTCCATGGCCCCCAACTGAAGAAAATACTTCAAATTCTTAATTCTTACCTGTCATACAGTTTAAATACCTTCTAAAAAAAATGTCTCCAATGCCATAAGAAGTGGAAGCAAGTCAACAACAACAAAGTTAGGCATGTTTGGTTACCAGAATCCATCCTCCCCTTCTATTCTCTTTACTTCTCTCCCATCTGAACTCCACACAAAGATACTCAAAGCAGGTATCTGCTTCAATGCTAAGGTCCACATGTTAAACAAAAATATTTTTTATCTTCCTGCAGTCTGTTACCTCTAACTGACTTTATTTCAGCGTTCAAAAGCTTGTGAAAGATGACAAAAGAATGTCCTGATAGTTGAGTAACGTATTTAACGTAGGACAAGATTTTTTGTAAATGTTTTGATTGTTTTTCTAAATCTTGTCAGCAAAGGGAAATCAAAACATCCTGAGAACTTCTAAAAGATGTTTCAGATGTAAAAGAAAAACAGGACACAGAGGAAGTCCTTTAAAAAAACCCACCATTATAATACTTAACATGCAGCACCATACCAGGAGGAAGAAAATCCATTAGACTAATCGTAATCATTATCAAATATCAAATGCATCCTGGCACAAGAAAAACAGCCAGATCAAACCTGTTTCTGGTTTGTGTACAGTGCCAGGCAAGGGTGTTCTGCAGTGTGTCCTGCAGCCCTTATTTGCCGATTGTCCCGACTGGGAAAACAGCAAGAAAACAGCAAGACAACAAATGGCTTTTTCTCTGACCATGTCCACTTTCATTCACAGTACTGTGCGCTACTGTCTCATCCAGGTGTAAAGTAAACAATAGAGCTAAGGAGTAAAATTGGCCATCACAACTGTAGGGAACAGCACAGACTGCACCTGGTCCAGCAGGCTGGCACCACCACTGATTTCACTGGGAATTCTGCTCCTAACTTGGAAGAGGAGGACTAAGTGATTTAGAAATTCTTAAAATATGAAATCTTGGAACATTAAATAATATTGACTCACAAAGATTCTCCATGGTCTAGTAATGAGCTAAGAAAGGGAAGACCATGAGGAAAAATATTTAATTCTGTCTTACCGTTTAACATGCCATCTTCGTCACTTTCAAAGTCATCTGAGTACTCAGCTGCTTCTTCTCTTGCTGCAGAAGCAGAACTTGCTTCTTGTAACTCATCCTGAAATGGTTTCACAAATAGATTTACACTGAAGGGAAGATTCACTGCTTCAAGTTCAGCACTAATTCCACCCTCCCACACATACATATAAGTAAAACTGAGCACGTTTAACTGAAAATTATTGTGAAGGATAAGTAAAATACAGTGCATTCACTTTATTATCATTCAACCAATTTTTCTGTGTTAAAAAAAACCCTCCATGTATAAATTTATATTTCATCTTCATAAGGAACAGATCTTGCAGATTTTCACTGAATTTTTAGAGTTGGAAGGGCCCATAGATATCATCTAGTCCAACTCCCACATCTCTCTTCCATTTTTGGCAATTACTGACCTTGTATTATCATGTGACACTTTTTCTGCCTTTCACATGTTTTGATCGGCCAGAGTACAACCAAACGGTCCGCATAGTCCTGCCTGGCAGAGTGGGCGAGCGGGGACCTGTGACCTCCCCACTGACTGCCAGAAACTGACGCAGGCAACAGGTCCCAAACCAAGGATGAACTTCACATGAGCCACTGCTGGTATTTTGGAGTCTCTAGTGCAGGGCATCACGGACACAGCGTGCTTACATGGGTTCTGAAAGCAACTGGCCTTATTTATAGATTACAGATACATTAGGAAATACAGCAGCATCTCCAGACTGGCAGACCCCGAGGCACAAACCAGCGAAGGCTGGAGAGCAGGTTGTTTGACGTGGATCTCACCCTGCTCCTGAGGCACCTGCTGTTGGCCACTGCCGGTCCTCCAGCCACAGCCATCTCTGCAGGACCAACAGCCACAGGGGCGGCCTTAGAGCCATTGCTCCAGCCACAGCCACCTCTGCAGGACCAATAGCCACAGGGGCGGCCTCAGACCCATCGCTCCCCAGGTGATGTGCGGGGAGCGGCTTCTGGCAGGAAACCTGCTTCCCCGCTTTCATTTTGACACCCAATCGGCTTTTTTTTTTTTTTTTTTTTTTTTGCCGCCGGCCCCCGCCCCGGCCCTCACAGATCCCCGGCAGCCCCGGCCCCGCCCGTCGCCTGGCAACGCCGCGACGCAGGAGGGCGGCCCGGCGGAGCGGCTCCGCCTTCAGGCCTTGTGGCGGCGGCCCCCGCAGCCCCCCGAGGCTGAGCCTTACAGCGCCGCTCAGACAGGACCTCGAGGCCCCCCGTGTTCCGTAACCGCCCGCCGAGGCGTAGGGAACCGGCACAGGGGACCGGTGGCTGGAGGGAGGTGACCCTGCCCCTCTGCCCCGCTCTGGGGAGACCCCGCCTGCAGTGCTGTGACCGGGCCTGGAGCCCTCAGCACAGGAAGGACGTGGACCTGTTGGAACATGATGAGAGGGCTGGAGCCCCTCTGCTGTGAGGGCAGGCTGAGAGAGCTGGGGTTGTCCAGCCTGGAGAAGAGAAGGCTCCGGGGAGCCCTTATAGGAGCCTTTCAATATCTGACGGGAGCCTACGGGAGAGCCAGAGAGGGACTCTTTGTCAGGAAGTGTAGTGACAGGACAAGGGGCAACGGTTTTAAATTGGAAGAGGGGAGATTTAGATTAGATACTAGAAAGAAAATCTTTATCATGAGGTGGTGAGACACTGGAACAGGTTGCCCAGAGAAGCTGTGGATGCCCCATCCCTGGCAGTGTTCAAGGCCAGGCTGGATGGGGCTTTGAGCAACCTGGTCTGGTGGGAGGTGTCCCTGCCCAGGGCAGGGGGGTTGGAGCCTAAACCATTCTATGATTATCTGTGTGTCAAAATTGGCACCTTCTGCCAGTGCTGAGCAACTTTCTTACCTGGGCCAAAGTCAGACTTCACCCAGCTGCATAAGCCAGCTGAAAGTCCCTGCCCATGGCAGGGGGGTTGGACCCTAAACCATTCTATGATCTGTGTGTCAAAATTGGCGCCTTCTGTCAGTGCTGAGCAACTTTCTTACCCGGGCCAAAGTCAGACTTCACACAGCTGCAGAAGCCAGCTGAAGTACTGAATTTTTAGAGTTGGAAGGGACCATAAAGATCATCTAGTCCAACTCCCCTGCTGAAGCAGGATTGCCTAGAGCTAGAGCATGTTACTCAGGACTGCATCCAGGCGGGTCTTGAAAATCTCCAAAGAAGGGGACTCCACGACCCCCTGGGCAGCCTGTTCCAGGGCTCTGTCACCCTGACCTGAAGTTTTTTCTCATATTTCAGTGGAACCTCTTATGTTCCAACTCGTGCCCGTTGCCCCTCGTCCTCTCACTGGCAACCACTGAAACTTATGCCCGTATCCTTCGTATAAGCCACACAGCTGTTACCACAAGATGTATGTACATGGATGTCACTCAGCACATGCCATCACAGTAGGAGACAGGAGTGACACAGGTTCATCAACCCTGCTCTTATGGTCAGATAATTGTCCAAAACTTCTTATTTAGGATTTAAGCACTGTCGTGAACATCACTTTCCATAATATCTCATAGCACCTATGCATTAACCCGAATGAAATTTTAGAGGTGAAGGAATGACAGTGGCGTAAAAGTAAATTGCCTGGTGTTTATATCTCCTAATGCTGCAGTTATTTCACCTGGCAAACACCAACCCCCAGCTGACCAAGCACCATGCCAAGCAGCACACATACTGTCCTAGACAGTTCTAGGACAGCTGGGTGTCCTAGAGGCCATCTGTCCACTGTATGACCAGTGATGGAGGCAACCAAACCTCTGGGAACGTTGATCTCATGCATCAAAAGAAAACTGTCAAATTTCAAGACCGTGTACAGATATGGAAAACCTCTGTTCTTCCTCCAGTTTAAATGCTTGTGATTGCTACTTTTCTAAAACAAAATTAGTGCTTCGGTTGTCTTAGTGATAATAAAGAACTTCTGACACTCTCTGTACTGGCATTATATTTGCAGATACTAATCTTCCCCAAAATACATTACAGTTTTACATTTTTTGCAGAAGAAAATCTCTCGGACAGAAACAGGGAGAGAATATGTAGGACAGAGCCCAAAGCCTGAGGACTTGTTTGCCTCGTGTTTATTTATGTAGAGTTACATTCTAAAAGCAGTGTAGTTATGCAAAGGCCACAACACACCTGGGGGAAAGAGGCCCCAAGTTCTAATGAGTAACTTTGGGTTTAAACTAACAATTTATTGTGAATGATTATTGATATTTATGTGTCATCTATGAGCAGCTCCTTGCTTTATTTACCTATATTTTTTAACAACCAAATAATGCTAGATCTGCTGATAATTCATGCTATTTGTTGAGAGTTATGCTTGATGCACAATTTTTTTTTTCTATTGTATTCACATATAAAAGCCTTAAATGTGAAGATGTGCTATGAAAACTGTCAAATTTCAAGACCGTGTACAGATATGGAAAACCTCTGTTCTTCCTCCAGTTTAAATGCTTGTGATCGCTACTTTTCTAAAATAAAATTAGTGCTTCGGTTGTCTTAGTGATAATAAAGAACTTCTGACACTCTCTGTACTGGCGTTATATTTGCAGATACTAATCTTCCCCAAAATACATTACAGTTTTACATTTTTTGCAGAAACAGGGAGAGAATATGTAGGACAGAGCCCAAAGCCTGAGGACTTGTTTGCCTCGTGTTTATTTATGTAGAGTTACATTCTAAAAGCAGTGCAGTTACGCAAAGGCCACAACACACCTGGGGGAAAGAGGCCCCAAGTTCTAATGAGTAACTTTGGGTTTAAACTAACAATTTATTGTGAATGATTATTGATATTTATGTGTCATCTATGAGCAGCTCCTTGCTTTATTTACCTATATTTTTTAACAACCAAATAATGCTAGATCTGCTGATAATTCATGCTATTTGTTGAGAGTTATGCTTGATGCACAATTTTTTTTTTCTATTGTATTCACATATAAAAGCCTTAAATGTGAAGATGTGCTATTCCGTCTCTCTGTAGAATGTGAACTTGGACATACTTGTTTGGAATTTAAAAAGTAGTAAAGACAAGTTGTAGGTATTCTTTCTCGGTAATAACATTAGCAATTCCTGTTGAAGGCTAAATTATGTCCATGTTACAAACATTTGAGACGCCTATTTTATTAAATTCCAGAAGATGGCAGCAAAATATTTTGAAATTTTAAAACTGTTTCTTTTTTTTTGTAATGTCCACTTTTTTCTAGCTTCTTTTACCTTGCCACTGATGTACTTGGACATACTTGTTTGGAATTTAAAAAGTAGTAAAGACAAGATGTAGGTATTCTTTCTCGGAAATAACATTAGCAATTCCTGTTGAAGGCTAAATTATGTCCATGTTACAAAGATTTGAGATGGCTATTTTATTAAATTCCAGAAGATGGCAGCAAAATATTTTGAAATTTTAAAACTGTTTCATTTTTTTTTTTAATGTCCACTTTATTCTAGCTTCTTTTACATTGCCACTGATGTACTCGGGATTTTTTGAAAGACGTATTCATTTAGATCAAATTCCCAGCCTTGCATACACTATATAGAAGGACAAAGATTTGGTTTCAATTATTATGTTGTCTACATGAGTCACACAATGCAGCCTAATATCACCTGTATTATTAAATATTCAATGCACTGAGTCACTAGGATATAGAAAAAAAAATCAATACTGTCAGCACTGAAGAATTCAAAATGTGTGAAGATGATTTTATCAAAATATATGAACATCAGGTTTGCATCTTCTAGTCTTGCCTCAGCCAAAAATCCCATAAAAACCCACTCAGGTGAATGGGACTTATGCCTAAATACGAATGCAGGGCTCTGAATATAAATATAGAGGTTTTTTGTAGCCTTGCTTAGCAAAAAAAAAAAGTATGGAAGCTTATTGAAAAAAAAGGGGAAGATTTTATGGCATGAAAATGAGCATTAATATCTGCTTTTTAATAATAACTGGTGCATATATCACAAGTATGAACTGGGCAAGGAAATGTACATGCTCTTTCTCTCTCAAGTATACATGGAGCATTGGGAAAAACACTCTAAATAATCCCAGTAATCATATTAATTCGGCTAAAATAAACTTAGAGGTAACATTTAATTCTGCTGCCCAAACACATGTTAATCTCTGCCTTGCCCAGAAGCTTAAAAAAAAAAGCTTTTTAAAATGAGCATCATGATGCAGTGTGATTTCAATCTGCATGAAGGACATTACACTCAGAAAGCAGTCAGGTATGATGAGTTTTTCACATGCCTGGCTTATATGCCTATAAACAACTTCCAGAAGTGTTTATTTATTCATGTGGCTACAGTTTGTAAGACTGGATTCAGGATTTCCTCTGAACAAATGACACACAAATTGAAACTTCTACCATCGTGTACTGTAAGTCATCTTAAGTCAAAATATATAAACACCCTTATTGGTGAGAAATGGTATTCTGCTTGCTTTGGTGTTCCTTCCCAAAGGTGAAAGTTGTACTTGAGAGGAGACTTAGTGGCGTGACAAAATGCCCAAGTTGATGTATGTTCCTTTAGAAAGTGATTTTTGGTGTTGGTTGCAGGGGTCTCAGCTCATAAATGCCTCCATGGGAAGTAGACATCTAGCCCGGAGAGCATCTGGCTCTTGGATTTTGCATATGTATTGGTTTAGCAGAGTAACATAGTCAACAGGTCAAGTAGCTTCTTCAGTTTTAAACAACAATGAGATCTTTTACCTTGTGGGTCACTCTCCCAGACATCTTTCAGCACAAACATTAAAAATTCATCTTCCCCTTTTCCTCCCGGTTCACATGAAATAATCTATTACATTTTGCAGGGCTATGAAAAATGAATCTGCCAAAATACAATATTCTTATTTTGCTTGTCTGGAAGTAAGACCAGAAATACAATCAACCTGATGCCTTTAGGGCTAGATGTGCTGGGAAGTCACATGCCCTCGCTGCAGGACATCCAGTATCGACGCGTCTGAGCTGGGCTTGACCTGTGCTGTCTCAGATGGTGAGAGCAGCCTCATTGCGTTGGGAAAGCATCCAGCACAGTCTAAGCACAGAAGTGGGTTCCTCCATGAGTTTGCAGCCCGCAGTGTGTGCTGTCCCACCTCAGCCACTCGGAGGCCCAAAGGTGCCCGAACCAGCTTCAAATTCCTCTGTAGTAGCTGCAAAACCAGCCACCCACCACTGCAGAGAAATGCACAATTGTACTTCAGCCTTTTGTTCTCACCTGCAAAACCAGCCACCCACCACTGCAGAGAAATACGCAATTGTACTTCAGCCTTTTGTTCTCCTCACCTATATTATTTTGAGTAAATGTCATTCTTTCTCAGAGAACAATCTGTTCAAACCATGACATTGCCAGTCTAACTGGGAAGGATTTGACAACTCACCTTAATTAACTTAATTCAGATTGGCAGTCCTCTACCAGTATCCCTGGATTATTCCACAGCTGCTCCTGAAAGAGCTGTAGGACTTGCATTGCTCCTTCTAAAAATATCTTTTTGTACCTTTCAGTCACTTCTAGGAACAGCTTTAGGTATATTTCTCGATATTTTTTTTTCTAAGCAGAAAACGATGGCTAAACTAATGCTCTGATTGAACAGCTAGGTGGATACGAGTAAGGAAATTTGAAATCTGAGAATGCTAATGTGTCCTTCCCCCCTTTCCCTTTGCATTTGCACTATGACATAGTCTTTAATTAGGTGACTTACTTAATTTAAATATTTTTAAACTAAGAAGAAGAACTGAGATTAACTAAAAGAAGTTGTGGATGCCCCATCCCTAGCATTGTTCAAGGCTTTGAGCAACCTGGTCTGGTGGGAGGTGTCCCTGCCCATGGCAGGGGGGTTGGAACTCTGTGATCTTTAAGGTCCATTGCAACCCAAACCCAAAGCATTCTATGCTTCTATGATTTATTTACATAACAACCCCCTTTTTTCAGGATAAAAAATATATATTTCTTCATTTGTATTTTTCTTAAAAGAAACTGTCATTATTCAGTGATTAACACAGCAGCTTGGTCCCTGCCACATAGAAGAAAGGGGTTATATTCCAATAGATCACAAAAGATCTATGTTTTTAACCACATCTGGGACCATGAGAAACAAGAGCTGTCAGACTGAATCGTCAGTTTAAAATTTAGCTTGACCTTTTCTTCATCATTCATTCCTGTAGAAAGTCTAATGTTATGAAAACAAAATATTTCTTGTTTTATTGGAAGTCTATTCAGTGGTTTCCTACCATGTTTCCAGAAGAGATCAGCTAAGATCATGATAGTGCATTTTTAATGCATTGAACATAGTAATATCCATAAAATGTGCTGTCATGGAGATCAGGTAGAAATCCATGTTGTCATCAAAGTCATCCTCTCATTTTTACAGCTTGATCCTGATTTGTAAGTAGTTAAAGAAGATGCTGTCAGAATGAGAAGGTGTGCAAACTTCACTTCACAGGTTCTTGCTCTTGGGTGTATTCAAAGGAAATTTAGCTTGACCTTTTCTTCATCATTCATTCCTGTAGAAAGTCTAATGTTATGAAAACAAAATATTTCTTATTTTATTGGAACTCTATTCAGTGGTTTCCTACCGTGTTTCCAGAAGAGATCAGCTAAGTTCATGATAGTGCATTTTTAATGCATTGAACATAATAATATCCATAAAATGTGCTGTCATGGAGATCAGGTAGAAATCCATGTTGTCATCAAAGCATCCTCTCATTTTTACAGCTTGATCCTGATTTGTAAGTAGTTAAAGAAGATGCTGTCAGAATGAGAAGGTGTGCAAACTTCACTTTGTAGGTTCTTGCTCTTTGGAGTATTCAAGGGACCTTGAATTTGATAGACTCAATATATACAGCAATAAACATAGATGTTGAAGGAACAGACAGCAAAACTGGGGCAAAAGAAAGGGCTGATTAAGATGAATAAATTCACAACAATTTAATTTATGTAGCAGTTTATGAAGAATACGTGTATTCTTGGCTGGTTAATTTATTCCTGAACATTAGACTTAGAAGCAGCAGATGGAGGTAGATATCCAAAAGAAAGGAAAAAAAAAAAAGTAAAAAAAAAAAAGGTTAAAAAAAAAAAACCCCTCATTTTTTTTTTTAAATTTTTTTTAAATTG
>NW_015090774.1:5757600-5877023 GCF_001431845.1 Calidris pugnax | reverse complement strand
TATAAACAACTTCCAGAAGTGTTTATTTATTCATGTGGCTACAGTTTGTAAGACTGGATTCAGGATTTCCTCTGAACAAATGACACACAAATTGAAACTTCTACCATCGTGTACTGTAAGTCATCTTAAGTCAAAATATATAAACACCCTTATTGGTGAGAAATGGTATTCTGCTTGCTTTGGTGTTCCTTCCCAAAGGTGAAAGTTGTACTTGAGAGGAGACTTAGTGGCGTGACAAAATGCCCAAGTTGATGTATGTTCCTTTAGAAAGTGATTTTTGGTGTTGGTTGCAGGGGTCTCAGCTCATAAATGCCTCCATGGGAAGTAGACATCTAGCCCGGAGAGCATCTGGCTCTTGGATTTTGCATATGTATTGGTTTAGCAGAGTAACATAGTCAACAGGTCAAGTAGCTTCTTCAGTTTTAAACAACAATGAGATCTTTTACCTTGTGGGTCACTCTCCCAGACATCTTTCAGCACAAACATTAAAAATTCATCTTCCCCTTTTCCTCCCGGTTCACATGAAATAATCTATTACATTTTGCAGGGCTATGAAAAATGAATCTGCCAAAATACAATATTCTTATTTTGCTTGTCTGGAAGTAAGACCAGAAATACAATCAACCTGATGCCTTTAGGGCTAGATGTGCTGGGAAGTCACATGCCCTCGCTGCAGGACATCCAGTATCGACGCGTCTGAGCTGGGCTTGACCTGTGCTGTCTCAGATGGTGAGAGCAGCCTCATTGCGTTGGGAAAGCATCCAGCACAGTCTAAGCACAGAAGTGGGTTCCTCCATGAGTTTACAGCCCGCAGTGTGTGCTGTCCCACCTCAGCCACTCGGAGGCCCAAAGGTGCCCGAACCAGCTTCAAATTCCTCTGTAGTAGCTGCAAAACCAGCCACCCACCACTGCAGAGAAATACGCAATTGTACTTCAGCCTTTTGTTCTCCTCACCTATATTATTTTGAGTAAATGTCATTCTTTCTCAGAGAACAATCTGTTCAAACCATGACATTGACAGTCTAACTGGGAAGGATTTGACAACTCACCTTAATTAACTTAATTCAGATTGGCAGTCCTCTACCAGTATCCCTGGATTATTCCACAGCTGCTCCTGCAAGAGCTGAAGGACTTGCATTGCTCCTTCTAAAAATATCTTTTTGTACCTTTCAGTCACTTCTAGAAACAGCTTTAGGTATATTTCTCGATATTTTTTTTTCCAAGCAGAAAATGATGGCTAAACTAATGCTCTGATTGAACAGCTAGGTGGATACGAGTAAGGAAATTTGAAATCTGAGAATGCTAATGTGTCCTTCCCCCCTTTCCCTTTGCATTTGCACTATGATATAGTCTTTAATTAGGTGACTTACTTAATTTAAATATTTTTAAACTAAGAAGAAGAACTGAGATTAACTAAAAGAAGTTGTGGATGCCCCATCCCTAGCATTGTTCAAGGCTTTGAGCAACCTGGTCTGGTGGGAGGTGTCCCTGCCCATGGCAGGGGGGTTGGAACTCTGTGATCTTTAAGGTCCATTGCAACCCAAACCCAAAGCATTCTATGCTTCTATGATTTATTTACATAACAACCCCCTTTTTTCAGGATAAAAAATATATATTTCTTCATTTGTATTTTTCTTAAAAGAAACTGTCATTATTCAGTGATTAACACAGCAGCTTGGTCCCTGCCACATAGAAGAATGGGATTATATTCCAATAGATCACAAAAGGTCTTTGTTTTTAACCACATCTGGGACCATGAGAATCAAGAACTGTCAGACTGAATCGTCAGTTTAAAATTTAGCTTGACCTTTTCTTCATCATTCATTCCTGTAGAAAGTCTAATGTTATGAAAACAAAATATTTCTTATTTTATTGGAACTCTATTCAGTGGTTTCCTACCGTGTTTCCAGAAGAGATCAGCTAAGTTCATGATAGTGCATTTTTAATGCATTGAACATAGTAATATCCATAAAATGTGCTGTCATGGAGATCAGGTAGAAATCCATGTTGTCATCAAAGCATCCTCTCATTTTTACAGCTTGATCCTGATTTGTAAGTAGTTAAAGAAGATGCTGTCAGAATGAGAAGGTGTGCAAACTTCACTTTGTAGGTTCTTGCTCTTTGGAGTATTCAAGGGACCTTGAATTTGATAGACTCAATATATACAGCAATAAACATAGATGTTGAAGGAACAGACTGCAAAACTGGGGCAAAAGAAAGGGCTGATTAAGATGAATAAATTCACAACAATTTAATTTATGTAGCAGTTTATGAAGAATACGTGTATTCTTGGCTGGTTAATTTATTCCTGAACATTAGACTTAGAAGCAGCAGATGGAGGTAGATATCCAAAAGAAAGGAAAAAAAAAAAAGTAAAAAAAAAAAAGGTTAAAAAAAAAAGAGCCTCATTTCTTTTTTTAAAGTTATTTTAAACTGGCTTTTTTTGTTAATAGTACTGGATGTGATTTTAAGGAAAGGCATTGGAACACAGAGGAATGAGACACAGCTGTCTGGGTGTTGTGCTTGGTCATAGTAACAGACAATGAACTTTTCAAACAGACAAAGCTTGTATGTGTTGGTGACAACAGATTAGACTTCCTGTAAGGGGAGGCATTTTGTGTGCAAATGACTCAAGCTACTGCTATTTTTTGTATATAGATAAATTCTTCCTTTAAAGTCTTGCGAATGTGAGCTCTGGTAGAATAAACACCTTTCATAGAAACCTCACAGACCTGCAATTTCATTAAACATCTCTCCCTGACAAAACATCTCTCCATCTAATATTGTATTTATGCTGCCAGGAAAAGCCAACAGCTGTGAAGTGCTGAGCACTAACTCAGGCCTTTAATGTTATGGCACATTTCACAGAGAGAGGAAGAAGGCTTGTCACATCATCACCTTTGCGGCTGAGAAGCGTCAGGACTCCAGCTGCTTCCACCTGCAGGATCACCAGAGAGGCGGATGCAGGACCTTGGGTTAAAGACTTGGACAATGTCCCGCAGCCTTCCAGCCCCAAGGGACAACAAGTCTGACATCATTAAAATTAATCGGAGAAAATGGATGCAGTAAAAGGCCAAATTAAATTGTTTTGTGGTCAGAAAGATTGACCGGCTAATTCTCCCTGACAATAATAATGTCTGCTCCTGCTCTTTGCGTCTATATTCCTCCCTTGTCCCCTTTTAATTTTCAGTGCTATTCTGGTTACACTAGGGCAGGGAGATTTAAAGGAAAACAGAGCTGCCAGGTCTGATTTTGCTGCCGTTATCCTAATGAAGACAGAACTTTATGGTGCAAGTAGCTTCAGCAAGTAAAGATGTGTGATTACTTGAGTAAGTGTAGCAAAATTGAGGCCCATTGGGAGCACACTGACTGTATTGCTTAATCTTTTTGAATTTATAATTGACGCTATATGATAATATTTTTAATATCTTTTGAATGTATTGGCTTGTCTATTGGTATACCTATAAGAACCTTGCTGCTACAATATCTGAGGACTTAGTTTTCCCTGCTAAGCTGCTGAGAGAGGGAATTATTATTCCCATTTGCTATATGTAGAGATAAAACTCAAGACCCAAAGGCATAAAAAAAATCCATGGTGATGTAATTTTGGAGGATTTCTAACATCTTTGGTTTTCACTAACTTATGCCCTTAACCAACAAAGAAAATATGTAAGTAAGAGCTTGTACCCATCCGAGGCAGTGCTCCACAAGAAGCAGAAGGAACTGAAGACCATCCATGGTATTTCAGTGCTCGATAGAAGGTTTAAGCACATGCTTACAGTCGCTCCTTGTGATTTTTATTTTTTTCAGTAAAAGAACTGATGAGTGGCATTTTTTATGTATACGCTACAGACAAGATGTATTTATGATAATATGGTAGAGAAAGCTACAACATCAGACCCACTCCCAAAGAAATATATAGATGACTGTAGCATCTAGTTGGGCATTTCCTATTTTCTATTTCGCATGTAAATGGGTAGATCACTGAATATCTGGTAAGATAGGAGCCCTGGTTTCCTTAGCTTTGGATGCACTGTACTCAACTGCTCCTTTAAATGAGAGCCATTTTAAGGGAGAACACTTCCATAGCTTTTTCCCATTTCTAGGCCAGCCAACACATGTCCACTAGTCACGTCAGGGGCTGCAGGCTCAGCTCGACGATTGTGACACCAGAGAGACCTGCGAAATACAAGCTCCAGATTTTGTGTAGTTCCTATGGAGACCATGCTATTTCATGATATTTTTCATGAAGATTAAGGATTATATTGCCTTTCCCTATGATTGATATTGTTGTGTACTTTTATGTCATCTCTACAAGGGCCATGGAAAGAACATTTCTTTCAAACACGTTAGGGAAAGCGTTGATTAACCCCAGCCCTTGGAATCAAATAATCCAAGTTAGCAATCTGGAACATTAAATCAAACTCTGTATTTGCAAAAGAAGCTTAACAGTTCATCTTTTCTTGTTCTTCATGTTTCCTTCCTTCCGTTTGTGACTTAGTTTATAGCCACTGTAACTGGTTTGAAATTTTGCAGCTGCTAAAACTACTTAGTTTTGGTTTAACAGCAAATGTCATCAGCCCAAATCTGTGCTTCAAGTTATCTTTCTTTCCATTTACTATTTCTTTTTCAAATTCATTAGTCATTGGTTTAGGGGTTTATCAAAAGACTGGTTCTCTCTGCCAGGGCTCTTCAGCCTGTCTTGTCAGAGGAGAATCCCAAATGGAAGCTAATGGGCATGCCAGAAAAACATGGAGAGTGGGAGAGCGTCTGAGTGCCAGGCTTCTCTCTGGAGGGGCTCTGATGGAGCACAGGAGGGAATAAGGGAAAGAGAAGCAGCATCTCAGTGCAGAAGGGAGCTGGGCCAGACACGGTGGGGAGGAGACACCACAGGGGGGTGGAAGGGAATAAATTGCATGTTTTGTGTCAGAGTATTTTTGACTGTGTGCTCTTGAGGAAAGAGATGGCACCCCCTCCATTAAGTACATTTTCATGCGTGTGCAGATTCAGATTAGCTGATGTGAATTGCATTTTCAGTTACATAGGGGCCACCCAGGCTGTTTGGGGAACTGGGAAGGAGAGCTATGAGCTTTGGTGCTGTAGGATCATGCTAACAGCTGCACTGTTCCATTTCTGAAGAAAATTCAGTCAGAAGTAATGCTGTATCTCTTGCCAGCAATACCTTATGCCATAAAGATACGTTCTAAATGTCTGAGGTGCATGCAGACATTTCTAGGTACAGACCCAACACACTGAAGCATTACAAACAAAGGTTAATACATGAAAATGGTATTTTAAAACTGTATCTGGAAGACCATGGGTAACAGGAACTTTGTCACTGATTTTAGTCTCTTTCTTAATTATAGTGCTTAAGGGGGACAGTGGCTGATGCTGTAGCTACTCTTTCCTGAGGTTAAAACTTATTATTTAAACGAGTGGTTTAAAAACGACTTGCAACCTGGCAGTAAGCCCACATATACATACGCAGACATTTATACTACAATATCTGTCTAAGCACCTAACTGCCTACCTATCTACTTAATCACGGGGCTTTCTGTGTTGAAAACAGATCCTGGAATACTGCATAAGAGGAATCAGCATGATCCTTTTCATCTCTTGCCTATGAATTATCCATAGTATAGCAACTGCACTTCCCACCAATGGTATTTTCTGAAGCTTTATAGTTCTGTAACGTTGGCAAGCTTTAGATGCCAAATTAACAGGCAGCATCAACAAAGCAGAATGTATTTACCCAGCTGCTGAGAATCTTTTCCTGATAGTAGAGCTGCGGGCTATGAAAGCCATTTCATGACAAAATACAGCTGGGAATTGCATTTTGTCTTGTTTTAAAACATTTTTTTTCCTCTAGAAGAATAGTGGAAAGCTATAGTGATAGGTAGTGAAAGGCAGTGATCGCACACTGATCTTTTTAGGCAATGTTTCAAAGCTGAAATGTTTCATAAAAACTCTGATAATGATGTGAGACCCATTTGCATTGCAGTAAATTGCTAAATAGATTGCACAGTGTTTTTCTTAGACAAAGTTGTTACCTCTTTTTCTCTTCTTTTTTTTCCAAACACACAGTTATTTACTTCATAGTTCAAATGAAATGTGCCAGCTATGTTTCCAAATCATCTAGGGAAACACCATGCGACTCAGGCACTGCTCAAGAGAAGCACGGTTCACTTCACATGGTCTGTGGAGCAGTGGCAGCACTGACAGCTGCTGATAGCTCTGCACAAGACTACCTATTGCACATCCAATGGGATTTTCTCTAGTACTATCTACTTACTTTTTGTTTCTCATTTTTTCTCCAAAATCACCAAGGGAACCTTGGAAATCAGCGGGGACCTACTAAAACCAATCTATTCCCTTCTAACTTCTCGTTCTAATTTGTGTGGCCAGCTGCTGAGAGAAGGCCCTTGTAAAAGTCCTGGGTTTTTTTACTTTTTTTTTCATACAAACCAGTCAGTGTACACCTCATTGGAAAAAAAGAGGAAAAGCTCCAGCAATACAATGTCTGTTATACCTGCTCAAGAAAACTGGATTCAGTGAAAAAAAGGCAGTGCTTTACATATATGCAAATCTGTGCATTTGAGATATTTAAAGTGTTCAGTGGTGGCCTAATTCTGCACCACTGGTTTTAACAGCAGGACTATAATGATCTGTGAAGTGGCAGAGCTTGGGCATTGCTGAGGGTTCTTCTAATTCTTCACTAATGTATTATCTCAGTAGGAACATGCTCTTCAGGTCTTGAGTGCCCATCTTTTATCTGTGGCTTAGTGCTGTGTAATGAAGGGCTTTAGCCAGGTTGGGATTTAGCACAGCAACGTTGCTAACTGAGCACAGAAAGGCGCTCCCGAGTCAAATGGTGCCCTCACACAATTCAGCACCTCCTCTGCTAGCTGTCTTAGTTAGCTTTAATCTTGCCTAATACGGATAAAAAGACTGATGAAATCGGGACTGCAGAGACCTTCCTACGTGTTGTGCAAATCCTGCTGATCGCTCTGCATATGTTTTTAGCAGCTGACCTCTGCTATACTAGAAGCTAGTTGGCTAGAGAAAGCTATCCTGTGTTGCAGTCAAATGCAATGCGTAGGAAAAAAATATCCAGAAAGGTATTTAGACTTTTAAATTAATGGAGTAAAGCGCCTGAGTATGATTGCGAGTGGCGGGGTGGGGTGGTTGTGCTTATTTCTTTTCGTTTGGGGCTAAATGCATTCGTTGGAGAAAACCTGAAGTAATTCTGCAATGTCTTGTAATGAGAATCATCCTTCAAGGTTATGATGCCACCCTATTTATTCTGGACAGATAAAAAACCAAGTAGACAGAAACAAAGCTAAACAACAAAACAGAGAAATTTATAGTTACGTGTGAGCTCCAGTTCTTCAAAGTGGAGAGAGAAAAGGTAACCGTTGAGATTATATTTTTGGGTGATGCCTTTCTCTCCCTGTAACAACAGTTCTGGTGACATTATAGAGGATTTCACATGTTCAAAGTGTGATGTTGCCACTAATGAATGATTCTTATGAGCAGTCAAGTGAATTAGCAGCAAATAAATATTACCTGCCTTTTAAATTAGGGAAGATGAGCCTTGCAGCAGAATCCTACAATGAACATCACTGCATGGTACAGTACTTAGCCTCAAAACCAGTCACCACACAGATTTGGATGTTTCTTGATGTAGCATTTTTCCATTTCTGCCTGAAAATGCTTACTGCTGGCAAACAGAAAAAAATCTGACACCAATTTTTCCAAGTGGATGAACCATGCAAGCTGGTGGCCAATGTGATTGCATAAACTAATCTATCGATTTGAATCTTCAAATAGTCTGCTAACCAACCTGGCTTGCTCATATGGAGGTGACTGCACCATTTCTATGCTACAGGTTCTTGGGTGTATAGGCTTTTTTCACAGTTTCAGTTACAAGGAAATTGTAGTGTTATCTTCTGGGGAAGTTTCTGTTTGGAAGACTGTTTGCATGTGTTTCCCTCTGTCTTATAATAATATGTATTGCCTCAGTATTGGGGATTGTATTTCCAGTGCTGAATCGTATGCTGTATACACAGGTTTGACACAGGTACAGTGAATGGGCTTTTGCAGCGGTGTGTACTGAGCCAATGCTCTCCCTCTGATGCACACGTCTATGTGTGGTGATTTAGGCCATGGCTGTGAATTCCTGTGAAGTGGACATTTCCTTTTGGATTATATCATCTTACCCTAAGATAAGCAACTATACTTACATTTGGTATTGGTTTGTTGTAACAGAAGAGTCTACACTAACAGACCCATAGTTGTTAATTTGCAGATGTGAGAATTCAGCAGTGCAAAGCTTGATTTATTTGCTTTCTCAGTGCTGTGTTCTATAATTAGCTTTGGCTTCCTTTCACATGGGACAAAAAACATAACATGTTCCATGGGGAATCATCCAAGTGTGTTGAACTCAGAGGTAGTACTTAAATCCCCTTTAATTTAATTTTTCTCCTCTACCCTTTATTACTTTGTAACTCTCACTTACTTAAAAAGAGTTGCAGTGGTAGAATATATTTTTGAAGGGTGGAGATTTGTACTTAGAAACCGGGCTTCAGATATCCAGATTCTTTCTCCTTTCTTTTAATGGAGTGAGAAAAGATATAATGATGTGCTAAAGGTTCTTGTGATGTCTGCAGTCTCTAAAGTTATATTGAGGCGATGATGAAATGTACAGCCTATGAAGGAGGACTGTTCTAAGATTCAAGTTTTTGGCAGACATAACCGCTGTCATAGGCTGAGGAGTATCAAGTTTAAATTATGTGGATTCTGCTATCCTTAATTTTATGACAAATGCTTAGGTAAACATTCTGCCAGCATCTGTGATGAAGTATTTGAATAAAGTATAAAACTTTTGTTTTCTAGGTTACAGAAGGTAATCAGATCAAGAAAGGAACTAAATTGTAAAACCCTGGTCCTGCACTTGAAAGGGACCGCTTAGTGTTATACAACTGCTATAAAAACATACCCAGGGTCTAAGCAAACATTCCTTTGTTCATTAACTGAGACCATAGAGTGTTTCCAAAGTTATTCCCAGAAAGCAGAGATCCCAGTTACTGGAAGAAACCTCTAAGCGTTGAACAGCGTTTTGTCATTTTTCTGTGAGACTTAGCAAAGGCTTTCTTAAGAAAATGAAGTTTTAAAAGTGGTGAGCACTGAAAACAGAGGGATCTTTTCAGCGACTTTTCAAATCATCTGTAATAAAGGAAGATACTCACAGGTACATTCTCTCTGCTGACTATAACATTACTGGTAATTGTCTGTGGTCCACAGAGAAACCACGTTTATGCAAGCCATAATTCCTTCAGTGTTTTCTGTTTTAAATAGGGACTGTGGATCAGAACTGGATTCCTTCCAGAAGACAAGGTACAGCTGATGCACAGGAATTATACCTGCATTAAATTATAAGACTGTTCTTAGTAATTGGCAAATCTCACTGCCTTTTGGCAAGTTTAGGCATCTGCTCCTACAGCAGAGGATGTCAGAGTGTACTGCTGAGATCATGTGAACCTAAGAACAGAGCATTTGCCTTTACAAACAACTATTTCCACTGGTGCCTTGTTCTTCCACACCTTCTTTAGGTCTTTCGGCCAGACATATCCTTCCCAAGAGTTTTTTCTTATGAAGGTTTTGCCATGAGGCTTTGCTTTTCTGCTGGGAACTGAACTTCAGAGAGAGGTTAAAGAGGTCATGCCTTTGTAGAATTAATCAGAGACATTTGACTAGATGCTGCTGCCTTTCCAAATTCATGACAAGTTTTTAACTTATATTTTGTTTTTAAAATCAAATCCCTCAACATGCTTTCCAGCTCTTCCATTAATGAAACACAGACAAAAACCTCTTCTTAGATCTAAAAGGTAAACATTTTTGGTAATTGACTTTTTGTCTACCTGTCACACAAGGTAATCACCACGCAGTATATTTATAATCTATATTTCTCTCCAGGTGTCCTTCTCCAGAAATACATGCTGGGCTTGGAAGGAATAAACACATCAGTCTCTAAAAACACCCTTACAGGCAGAACTACTGTCTTTCTGGATTTAGAGTGTGAGATATTGAATCCCTTGTTCTATCCCTTTAACAATATGAGATTTCTTTAATTCTATTCTATTTATACTTGCAAAACTGAATATTGGATCTTGGACTGATTTTCAGTTTTGGTCTTTACAGCGTACCCATGTGTGTGGTAAAGGACAAGGGACTTCAGTTGAGATTTGGGTACTCTTGTAAATTCTAGTATTTCCCTTGCACACTCATCACCACCCCCCATGTCATTTAGTGCAGTTGATGTAATAAAATTGTATGAATATCAGATTATAGCAAATGTCCATCTACTTCAGCATCCTGTCTCAGTCACCAAAAGAACACAGCAAGCACAGAGTGGTTTTTCCTCAGGAAGTTTTCTCACCCTATGGCTGTGTGTAGCTCAGAAGGTTCTTGAGTTACACTTAAGAGCTTTCTACTTGTATTTAACAGCCCTCAGTGGATTCTTCTGCTACTGATCTATGGAGTGACTCTTGTCCTACATCTCCTCACCAGTCCTTTGAATGTTGCTATTGACGCAGAGTCTGCTTGTACTAGGAGTGGAGGAAGCCACAACGCAAGGTTTAGGAGAGCAGGACCACTTCTTGCTGACCATCCACAGAAAACAAGGGGAAGTTTAGTCCTTAAAATTATTATTTAACCTACAGTGATTTAGGCACATTTCCCATTAATTTTCTGCTATCTCAGGAAGTTAATTTTACTATGTCAATGATAAAAATGCATAGTTGAGTTTCAACAGTTTTCACGCAAACTGGTTGCAAACAGAAATCAGAGACCCCAGATAGGACTGAAAACTTAGGACACAAAAATCAACGCCTTTCTTTTTCAAATCTGTTTGAATTCTGTTTGAATCCCTTCCTATAAAGGGATTTTATTTTAATGTGGCCGCAAACAGAACTGCAATATAAGATTGCATATTAACATGAGAAAAAAAAAATGTTCCTCTTTCCCGATAGAAATTCCTCTATTTACTCCAAATATAGGAAATTGCATATTTATTTTCCTCAGCTGTGATCTGTCCTTATGTGTTTGGCTTTCATACAAGAATAATAGCATCTCAACTATCTCACATAGAATGCAGGAAGATGAAGCTCTAATGGCTGTGAGATCCTAGCTGAGCATTTCTAATCCCTGATCAGAAGCAAATCACTAAATCACAGTAATGACAAATGCTGATATTTTATTGTCAACCACTGGAAACTCTCCTGCTGTTAGCATATATATTTTGCATGCTGTAAACATGCAAACATTTTGCGTACTCCCAACACCAGAGATTTAAAGATGCAGGATTTAGCTTTACTCTCTCATTCCTTCTGGTGAAACAATCTTTGAAACTTCATGTGAACAAGAAGCTTGTCATCTGACCCCAATTTTTTTTCCCAGAGCCAAATGCTATCATTTACAAACACAGTCTGTTATCGATCCATTTGCAATTAAGCAATAGCAATCAGTAATGTGTTGCTGTAGTAGCCACAGAGCAGCCTGGGGAGACTATTCCTCAAATACTAACCTCAAACTCTTTCTCCTCCTCCTGTCCATCGGTGCTGGGGATCTTCACAACCTTGCAGAGCCCTTTTCCCCAGTGCGCAGCAAACAATCGCCTAATCTGTTAATTAGAGTCATTAATTGTAGGGCCACTGATTAATTGATTTGGAATGATCTAGCTCAGCAGAATTCAGTCTCCGTCTTAGATTTTGTGGGAGAGATTCTGATTTATGAAATTAAAATATTCTCACTTATAACTCACAAAGCATCAATTATTTCAGTTAATAAAAGGCATATAAACTGAGAATATCAATGCAAATATAAAGTATCTGGTGTTCGTATTACCACCTTAAAAATGTTATATTAGAAAGTTTTTCATGTTACCTGTTTCATCAACAATCATTCTGGGTCATACTAATGTTGTGATCACTTCATTATTAGCTGATGTGGTTTACTGTAGTTCAATAATTTCTAGAGTTCCATCTTTCTTATTAGTTATACACCAAATAAAGCTCTGATCAGGACGGGTGTCAGGCTGCTACTACTATTACAATGCTACATTTACACAGTGAGGATCTCTGCTTATTTTTATTTTCATTCCACTCCTACATTTTACTTTCATTTTACTCCTGGTATTTTTAAAGAACATTGAGTCTGAAAGCTCAGTGTTAAGAGTCCAAGACATTGCCCTAGTATTTACTCTAAGCTTTCAGCCCTCTTCTTGCCTTAGGCAATGCTCCTGTTAAGCTGCTTGTGCTTGTCCATACTGAGGCCCTCTTGAGCACATTCAGCAGTCACACTTTGTGGGTTTTTTTTGTGTTAAAGTTGAGAACCAAGGTTAAATATAATTTCTGCTCTGAGAAGGACTAATGATTAATCAGGATAACAAAGGCGATAAAAGCAAGCTGCAAAACCTAGTATCTTTCAAATAAACACTCTTACCTGCTTTAAATAGAATTGTCTTTAGTAATTAATATAAGTTTATAGTATGAGAGGACAATCAAGATTGTGGTCAGCAGGTAATTTTCTATTTTGACCTGATCTAACATCAGCCTGACCTAATGCTGAAGCTGGATTCTGGTTTGAGCAAGTGTTTGGACTATATGACCTCTGGAAGTCTCTTCTAATCTAAATTATTGTATTATGCTACCTGCTTTGATTTTGCATTAATATGATGACATTGGTTCTATTAAAGCTTTTTGTGATGCAGAGTCGTGTGAGCTCAAAGCCGAAGTCAGAAAGAAGTGCTACAACAAAAAAAATTAAAGCCATTTCTGCTATCTGTTCATTTTGAAGGTGATCCACAGATATGAGCAGAAAATCTGTGGAAGAAATGAGCACTGACATAAGCAAGAATGACAGGGAAGTCTGGCCCAATAGCTTTTTGAAAGTGTAGTTCTTTTTTGTGTGTAAGTATGTGCAAACTAATTCTGTTTTCTTCATGTGTAATTATTATTCATAAATATTTGTTGAATAATTTTTTCAGAAAAATTCAGATTGTAGAAAACTATTCATGCTTGGATGCTCATTATTTGTAGCATGTGAGTGGAGACTGAAATACGAGGGGACAGATTCTACTCCCCTAAAATGCATCTATATTTTCTCTGGAACTGTAGCTAATGGGAGAAGTATTAGCAAGTAATTAAATACTTCCAGAATCAACATTATCCTGATAATACATATAAAATTTGAGCAAGTGTGTAACATTTCCAGAAATATTTCACCAACTGACAACAAATAATAATGTTCTACCAAATAATGGCCAGCTGATCTCTTTGGTTGCATTTACACAGTATTTCCTGATTACTTTTTGATTTATATAAGCAGCTCTTTAAGCTTTCCTACTAGCATTTCACAGAAAATCATATCAACATTTCTTTGTGCATTTAGACTCAATTAGGCTCATGAGCTCAACATCTGGAACTCTTTATAGTAAAACTATTTAATACCATTGTCTTCCAAAAAGATACACAATTTATGTCATGGCTGCAATAGGTGTCTGTTCTTTAATTGTCTCTTTGGGTTTATGGGTCACATAGAATAAGTAATGGACAAACCTAAGTATGTCAGACAGTAACAGTTTATGAGAAACACAAAACCATTAAGAACATTGCACTCATTTGAGAGAACATTAAAAAAAAATCCAGTATATAGAATACTGTTAATATAATTGCCAAAAGAAATGTTTAAAGCACATTTACGTGCCAGTTTCGAAGATCTGTTTATATCAACAATATATGTGCCTTTTTTTGTCTGGCACCTTGGCTTGCTGCTTCCTTATGGATTTTGCTACCTGCTGCAGATCGCAATAAGAAGGCAATGAGGGGCAAAGTTTAAAAATTTTCTCATCTGCTTTTCTCTCCAAACATTTTGCACATAATAGGATTGTGAAGTTTGATGTTGCCTTTGTACTTGAACCAGGAGGTCCCAGGTTTTTTTCCCAAGGCCTTCATTTTCATGTCCTGTTACAGCTTTACTGCTTTCCTTACTTTTTTTTTTCAGTCTACTATTTATAATTCTCTCTTTAATGCAGAAAATGTAGGAGTAGAGAGGTGCCTTTCTGAGTATAGAAGTAATATGAAAGTGAAGCCTGTCCCTCCTCCAAAGGTTAAGGGTAAATCAAATTCTCTAACTGTGAGTGAGTCTGTGTGTCTGTGTGGGTTTTGTAGGTGAAGAGGAGAATTTCAGGGAGAGGACTAGGGCTGGAGATGGTGAGGTGACTTTTTTTCTCATGGCAAAATAAGAATGCAGAAAGGACACGTGCCTGGTTGTGTAAGCATGTAAATGGTCTTTGCTCCCACACTCTATGTACAACCTCAGTGAAAGAAACCCATTAAAAGTTCAGGTCTGCTCCTTGGGGGACAAATGACATTTTTTTAGAATGCTCAGCTGCTGATGAACATGCTTATAACTATTCTTGAGAGTGGGTCTAAGAACCAAATGTTTGTAGATTACAACCCAGAGAATCACAAAATCCTTCTTGCAGAGCTTATTTCAGTCTGATGGATGGAGAAAATAAATAGAAGGTGTGCTTGCCTTTTAATAGTTTCATGATAAATAGTGTTATCTGATTTGGAATAGTTCATGGTCTGTGACAGGTGTCATTAGTGTACAGGTGTTGGGCTTTTTTTAAAGTTTTTTTTTCCTAAAAGGTTATTACAGACATGTTGGGAAAAAATAGAGAATAGAAGAAAAGAAAATCTATTTATTTCCAATAAAAAATTGAGAGCACAGGTGTGTAATGGCTGGTTTCATTGCAAAAGTATCAGTTTCACCGCATTTGTATCAGCTTAAGTGAAAATGTACCAGCTGGAAAAATTAAATCAGCATGAATCATACATCCAAAAGGTCACTGATCTAAAAATATACATCCCAAGAAAAAGATAAAAATTATTTATGCAAACTAAAATTGCCAAGTAAAAATTAAAATCCTTCTAAACATTCTAAACTTAGGACGTTAATTAATTTGAAAGTAATGTGGAAAGAGGCAAAAAGCCACGCTGTGATGTCACTTTCATTATGTGGAACACAGCTAAGGAGATAAAAGAAGATCATGCAGAGCCCAGGAGAAGATTAAGCCTCTTTATCTCACTGTGGGAGGCAGAGAGCATATATACAGGTAGTATTTGGTGTATGGAGAAGAGGGAGGAACTCCAAATGACTGAATTTTAATGTGCACTTCCATCACTTCAGTGTACTGATGCAAAGCAGGAGATATGCATGCAGGTGCTGAGGTCACCCCAGCTGTCAATCAAAATTACAAAGCTAACAAGAAAAACCCAGTCCCTCTTCTTAATAAAGTTCTAAATATTAATTTTGAGAGGAAACAAACCCAAGCTCTGCTGGATGCTGTACCTTCTTGTCACAGCCTAATGCTTAACAAGAATGACAAAATAAAGCGTAAGTTTGTGGTAGGAATGAAAATAGAGTGCTGGTACTCTTGAAGTTAAAGCCTTATTAGTAAAGCCTTTGATCCAAAAGTAGATTGTACAACATTTTGTCAAAGTTGGTTTGTATGTGTGTGCATGCCAGAAATTTCTAGAGGATGCTAATTAGCCTTTCTTTTTCCTGTGGTAAAATCTCATGACAACATCATGCACTGGCAGAAGCACCTTTACAAAGACTGACATGCCACTTGCTGGCCAAAGAAATAATGGACATATAGCCACACAGGGAAACATGTATTCTCCCTTATGACTTTTGCTAGAAAATATGGCTCATGTTTAATCTTATCAGCAAACAGCCCCCTTATTCTTTTCTAGCCATCCAAAAGGGGCAGACAGGCTCACACTTAGCTGGTTATTGAAATAATATAGTTCCACAAAATTCAAGAGAATAGAAATAATTTGCACTGATACCTACACCAGTTGGGAAAAAATAGAGAATAGAAGAAAAGAAAACCTAGTTATTTCCAGTAAAAAAATTGAGAGCACAGGTGTTTAATGGCTGGTTTCATTGCAAAAGTATAAGTTTCACCACATTTGTATTTGTATTTGTACCAGGAATATTTACAAAAATCTTTGGTAATTTTTCTTCTGTCTGCCAGATGCCTTGGTCTTCAAAATCTCCTGTCCATGCATCTCCCTCTATCTACCTATCCTTTCTTTGGATCTTGTACCTTCTGTGTAAAATCACTTCTTAATTGCAAAGTTCCTAATGGGTTTAATGAGTTTTTTGGGGATGAAGAGACTTTGCACTGTTTTCTAAAGATGGAAAAATTCCAAGTCTATTTAATTTCCCCTGGCAGTCTTTTTCACTGCCTCATCTCCTTGACTGTGGGCTATCTAACACACTTGTAAGTCAGAGATAGACCAGGTGGTGAATCACTGCATCAGCAAGCAGGAAGCAGAAGTCCTAATAGTGCATCAAGGCATTAGGAAGAGGCAGGAAGGCGATGGGAGTACACCAGGAAAGTGAATGGAGGAGCTATAGGAAAGCAGAAGCTGAAAAGAATAGTACTGATTATCAAAGGCTCAATTTAGCAGCTACTTCAGTGAGGTTGTGGTAGACATTTACATATTTGGTGAAGACTGACACATTCAGATTTACAACAGTTAAGTAATTTAAGGTAACATGAATGTTTACCCCAGGAATTAATCCATAAGAACGAAACTGTATTTTTAGAAAGAAAGGTAATTTTTCTAACTACGTAAAAGCATAAGTGTTATTGTTGCTGTTTGTTGATACAGTGATCATTGGCAGGATTCCTCCCTCAAGTGTTTTTCTGAACAACATTCCCAAACTAGCACATTTTGTTGTGGGTATTATCATGTAAAACAAATAAAAATATTGATCTGCTAATTGTTTACAGTATTTACTACAGTGTTTCTAAACCATGGGAGACCAATGCTGATGTGATTGTTTTTTTATTATGTCTAGTTTTCACAAAAAGAAAACCAAGAAATGCTTGAAGTATTCATGCCTTCATAACACAAAATGTCTTTCTATTACAAAGCACAGCATTAGAGGATCAGTCATGAGCTGCAGCACGGTAAATAATTCCATTTTTGCTTGTGCTGTAATTTTTTATGGTAATTTTTATAACGATTTCTCAAACTTAGCTTGCACTGCAAAGTTTTTGGCTGAAATTTTTTTGTTTAAACCAGCTTTCCGTCTCCAAAGTAAAATTACCTCTGCAGGCAACATAATTCTTCAACCAGCAAGGACAAGAAGCATCAGCTGTTTCAGTCGCACTATTAGATGAAGAAAAGCAAAGGATAATGTGGTGCTTCTCTCCAAAACTTACTTTTTTCTGGCTACCAAAAAACTTTCAGTCATGTTTGGATCCCCGCTGCCACAAGTGAGAGAGAACACCTTTTTTTACTGCAAGGAAGAATTTCTGGCAGCACCCAGTAATGATGAATTCATTCAGGAGAAGAAAGGGGACATTAACCCTTCAGATGACCAGGAGGACTTCAAAACATGTAGATCTGGGCTGGTAGCAGCCAGTGCTCATCTCCACCTACTTCTGTTTTAGTAGGCTGGTGCCAGTGTGTTTCCAGTGACCTTGGGAGTTCTTTCTCTTGCCACAAACATGGCAAGAGCCCTCATGCTTGTGATGACTCAAATTGTGGAACATCCCTGAAACCATCTTAACCCTTTTCAAATTTTCACCAAGGTGGTTTTATTATTTCTCACTTGACATTTTATTCAATGTGCATATTTGCCTTTTCAAATTCAGAGTCCCCTACTAATTAATCTTGATTAGGAAAGGAAAAATCAGAAAAAGCAGTGCTGCTTACATCCCCAGTGATTGTCAAGTAGGGATCGGTAGGAGTGCACGATACAAGGGCTGAGTGGGCTTGAGTTCAAGGAGAAGCACGAAGGGTTAATGCACAACATGGTGGAAGAAAGGCAGAAAGAAAAATATTAGATGACCAGTGAAAGCTGTTGGTGGTCTAGGATGTGTGTATATTCTGTGTATATTCTGTGGATAAGACAAATAGCTAGAAGGAAACATACACTGGTCTGTGGGAAAAAAAATCCAAGATGTGTCAGAAAACACTTCACACACACCTTAGTGTGACTAAGACTAAAAAACCAAAATGGATTAATGTTCAAGTTCATAAGCTCTGAAGTGTATTGCAATTTGCACGTTGTTTAGCACAATTTGATATAACTTTGTTTTCAAATCATGACCTAGCTAATGAGTGTGACATTCCTCTTTATAGATATTTACATCCCCTCTACCCTATTCATAACAGGCATTTGCAAGTTATGAAAAATCCAAATCCAAGCCAACTATGAAACAACTAGACAAGAGCAGCATGCTGTGCAATTCCCACTGACGGTTAAAGGGATCTTTACAGCCTTGTTGAGCTCTTCTAATTATGCCAGGTTATTCAAAACCAGCAGTCCTTACACTTCACTCCTCCATCCAGCTAGTTTTTGCTCCACAAATATTATGGAAAACATAACATACAGTAGCAACAATAAGAACACTTACTCATTACAGTTCAGGCTAGCCATGAATCACTGCCAGGATTTTTCAGTCTGTTGGGTACACATTCAACAGCTTTGTTGTCCCTGTTCAGTAAAAAGGCAAACAGTTCTCAATTGCTAGTCAGTATAAACCAAGGAAGCAAGCAATCATCTAAGATCAGCACTAGCTCTTTAAATCCACAAATGTAGGTCCCAGAATTTTATTCCTATTGACTCTGGTTGAAAAGATTTTATATTTATAAGGCTGTAGCATCACATGCCTTCCCAACTCAGTGAATGCTGTTTATAAAGCATCCATGTTGCATAAGTCTGGGTGCTATCGTAAAAGACTATGAGGTCCCACATGGCCATGAAACAGTAAATAGCACACAATTTTTTGCTGTCTCCTCCAGTATCAGATATAATAAGCATCAGATTAAAATAGTAACCTGTTTGAAGCAAACTCATTAATGTAGTTCCATAGGCAACTTCCCAAAAAATTCTAGAACTTCTTACCGTAGCTTGTTGTGGATACTAAAATTTTACAGAGTTTCAAAAAGCAGCAGCAGAAATTACTGGAAAAGGAATTCATCGAAGACTGTGAAAGACAATGTGAAAAGCTCTGACCTAGGAAGTCCTGAGGCTGGAAGGGTATTCTGGAGAAGTGCCACCACTTGCCTGGTCTCCTCTTTCCTCTCAGCATCTCTTGCGGGCCACTGTCAGGGAAGAAGTACAAGGCTAGATAAACCTTTTGTCTGAGCCAGTGTAGCTGTTCCTCTGTTCCTATGTACTCAGGAGCACGTTGTGGTGAGTCAGATTGGGTTATGCACCACACTTTCGCCTCTTCCAAAATGCAGGTGTCCCATTATTTCAAATCTGCCTGTTGTTCGTGTTGCCACAGTCCTGGCACACCTGACTGACAACCTGTTCCCATGCTGGGCTTTCCAGCCCCAACCTCATTAACCTTTGGTAGCTATCTTGGCCAGAGAGAGACAGATTTTGGATATGAAAAAAAGAGGAAGGCTGTGTATCCCTCTGGCTGTGAGGATGTTGTGCTATGCCAGAGCAGATTGAGCCTATGTAACCGTGCAAAGGCAGGGATTATATTGGCTGTAAACTCCCTGGCCCTTCTTGCCCCCAGTGAATCAGCATCTGGGCTGAGGGTTGGCGAGTGAAAAATCTCCATCTGCTGTCACCAGTGTCTCTGTGCCAGAGGACATTTCAACCTTTGTGAAATTTGGGGTCACTGGTGATTTTCCTGGACTTGTACTGCAGCATAGCATGACACATTCTTTAATGCTTGCTTCCCATTGCTTTGTTGTGCAGCACTGATCATGGCTTGCCCAGGATATCTTGCCCTTTTCATCTACTGCCATCATCCTTCAGCCACTCCACCCGGTGTGTACCACAGCTCCGCTGCTGCCTTGGCACTAGAGCCTGTGGGGAGGTTTTGTCTGTGAACAAGGCTCCCGTATGCTGCTCACCTCTCTGGGGCCCTATTTCTGATTGAGAGATTGAACAGAAAGATAAAAAGGCATAATGAGAAATCTAAAACAGAAATGGGAATGTCAAAGAATGGGAAAAACATAGTGGGCTGGAAGAAAGGGAATTACGAGAATTTGAACGTGAGCTCCTCGTTGATATCCCACAACACGCAGTCCCAGAGGAACTGTTCTCAGCAGAGTTTCTAGGGTCAATATAAAGTATGTATAGCATATCTCTTGCCGAAATGGACTTTTAAGGGGAGGACACTTGGCACTAGCAAAGGCAGTTCAGCAAGTATGTATCTGTCCTTCCAGTGCTATGTGTACAAGCTGTAACCAGCCCAAAGTCCTGCCAGAAGAACTTTCTGGTGTAGACATGACCTCAGTCCTCTGCAGCAAGAAACCCAGGCTAATATTTGTGGAACAGAACTATGTGTTTAAAAAAATTAACATCTCTCTTGCAACTGTACAGGCATGATTGCTGTGAGGCTGAATGACCAGTTAGAGCTGACTGTTCATACAAGCTAGAAAGCTGTGCTTACACATAAATTACAATCAAGTTATACAAGTTCTAATCATGCCTTCTTGCACATAACATTCTGAAATCTTGGAGGGAGTTACCTTTACCTTTTTGTTTCTGTGTTAATTTGCCTCATCAAGAAAGGGATGTTTTTTGTCTGCCTTCAGTAACACTCTGGTCATTTAATAAAAAAGTTATCACATGTTCACACTACTTTTATTATGTATGATAAAAAGGTATGATACTATTTCATTATGTAGTTTATTATGAACCTTGGTGGTTTTCAAGGAATGGTGTACTTACAAACATAATTTCCTCCTTTTTGTCTGAGAACTGTATTCTGCATTCATTCTGTTAAGCAGCAGTTTACCATGAGTCACAGATACTGCCTCATGCACATGGTACCGAGTCTTTTTATCTGATTAAGTAAGATTAAGGTGGAAAACGTTTTAATCAACCTGAGTATTACATTTAAATTGAGACGGTGCTTTGTGATCAGCAGAGATCTCATGTCTCCCCCCTTCTGTGATTAGAGGGAGTGACATGTCTTTGCCACTAGCTGACTCGTGTGTGTCACTTGTGTTGCCACCAGCAAGAGTTTCATGTGCTGATCCTAATGAGTCGCGACATGTATTGTTCATTACTCTGACATCAATTTTTCTTTTGGATGAATGTTGTGTGCAGCATTAGTAAAGTAGCAGCGAAATACATCACTGTACTAGCGTTTTCAAAGAACATTGTTCCATGGAATATGCATTGAAAAGCAGCTTCATGCTAGGAATGTAGTTTCAGCTCTATATTAGGATGATCATCTCACCATAATTATTTTGGGGTACCTTTGGAATGTACAATAGGGTAACATACATGGAAATGACACACTGAAAATCAATTTGTGAAAACAGAGGACTGGTATCATAGTGATATTAATACATACCAGACAAATGACTTCATATTTATTACACAAGGCTACAGATGAAGTCAGAATAGTAAAGACGTGCATTTAAGAAAGTGAGGGAACAGTTAGAGCCGGCAGTGGGAGGTCCTCAGTCTGCTGGTGTGTGATCAAACAACTTTAATCAGCAACCCATCTCCTTTGGCATGTAGAACTGAAATTCCACTTTTAAAAAAATACAGGAAAAAATCATCAGCAAGGCTATTTAGGGAATTTAATGTAAAATGATGGCTTTCCATTTTCCCACTGAAAGGAACATATTGGGTCTTAAGATAATATTAGGTCTTATGTTCTTACTGCAGCTCTTTCAGAATGGTGCTGGGAGCTGGTTTTCCGAATTGGAAAAAAATTCTATTGAAATTCAGAATCCACTGCCTCTACCACACTTTCAGTATTGCCTCCTGCTTGATACCCATAAAATATGTGGCTGTCCTGGCTAGATAAGAGAGGAATGGAAAGAGAGAAATTTTCCTTTTATGTAAGCTGTAACATCAGATAATATCTTTTCAGCATATACTATTGCTTCATGGGTAGGTGGTGTACATCTCTGAAGAAAAATAAAACTATTCAAAGAATTACAACAGAAGGCAAACTGTAGTCTTTTTTTAAACGCATTCTCCCTACCTTTTTTCTATAAACTTGAAATAATTGAGCTGGATTTCAGTCTTGGGTTATGTGTGAATGCACAAAAGAATAGTCTGGCTTTATCCAACTGCTGCTTTTTCTATGATTGCTGCTATTTTTCACAGTTGCTCTACGTTGATTTCTGTACTTAAAAAGTTTTCTCTTGCTGTCCTGTGCAATAACATATAGAATTACAGCCTCACAGAAAACATGCAGTAAGGAAAGATGCTATGACTATAAATCCCAACAATCAGATTTCTGCATGAATGGGTATGTACCTTTGTATATCTTCTTTAGACCCAGGATCAGCTCTTCCCTGAGATGCTATTCATGACATGAACAGCTAATACATGAATAATAGATTCAAAATAATAGTATAAATAACCCTTCTCCCTAAGCAGATGTAAAAACAAATGCAAAACCTAGCTGGAATGTGCCTGATTAAAACTAGTTTTCTAAATCTTTTTAGAAATCCTTTAAATACACCAGCTATTTGCAAGACATGTTTTTCTTAGAGAGCTGCATGAGTTTATAAATCAACCATTGCAATCAGATGGAAAACAAAGAGGTACTTCTTTTTAGTTCTCATTGCCTACTGTGGCTCATAATTTTTAGAGAAACACAGTGAATACAGTCAGTAGGGAAATTAACATTATCCACCACTAATCCAAACAATGCAGGAACATCCTTTTGTTCGCTGCTCACATTATCAGTGTTTTCAGTCTCTCTTAAATATTCTTGCATCAACCAGTTGAACCACCAGTTTATGTTTAATCTAGCCTGTGACCTACAGTAACAGTGAGGTTGCTCAGAAAATAAAAAGTTGATCATGGAAAAATTCTGAGGTTTTGAAATTTTGGGGAGACTCCATTTAGAGGTCACGGAGGAAGAGGGGTGAAACCCAGTTCAGTGTAACCAAGAGATGGGTAGGCCAGTCAGCTGAGAAATGAGGCAGCTTCAGACCACTCTTCTGCCTGACACAAAGAAATAATTTGAAGTTCATAGGAACATTCCTGGTTAGTCTAAGGACTGGCACATGCTTTGGTCAAAATTTTAACCTGGACGTGAAGAAATGTACAAGTGAAATTTTCATCAGACTAATAGACTTTCATAAAATGCTCTGATATTGCTGGAACAGTAATTTTTACACAGATTTTTTTTCTGGTATTTTTTTTTCTTTTTTCTTTTTTCCTCAAAATAATGATACTATTAAAAATTTGCACTGCCCAATGTAGATTGTAGAAGTCTTTGATACTTTTCTGAAAAGATAGCATTTTCAGTAAAAGAAAGCCTTTAGCTTATTTAAAATGTAAGTAATATCTATTGGCTTGACTTTTCTCTTTGATGCTTTTAGGTTTATAGCATTAACCAAAATGAATCAGATTATTTCTCACAGCTCTGTGCCTTTTTATAAAGGTCAGTGTTTAGTTACCAAAAGTGTTGGAAAGAAGATACATGTGACATTTTATGCTATTGATCTGTTTATAATGTATCATAGTGGCCTCCAGTGCTTTAATTTCTTTACTAGCCCACTTTTAGTGTTGCTGTCAACGTGAGAAATAATGTTTTGTCTTTCCTGAGTTTCTCTGTCTTTACCTTCTGCCTGCGTTTCACCAGTTGACAAAGTTGTTTTGTCTTTGGACTTGGACTTTCAGTATTCAGGAGAGTAGTTAGTTGGTTTGTAGCCTTTTTTACTTCATCTCTCATGCTTCAAAGAATTTAGCACCATATCAGCTATGTTATTATCCAGTACACACTTACTGTGGAGAGATGAGATGCTGAAAATAATGTAAAAATTAAATATTCATTCACTTGAAGGTTAATTTGACTAGGAGTGCATGTGTGTAGGAGTAGCGTGCTTGCAAGCTCTATAGTAAGTAGGTTTTCAAATTATATAAGTGACAGGCTGATTTCAGAGTTATAACATTTCATCTTGATGACCGACAATGGAAATGGAAATGAATATATGAAAAAAAAGTTCTGGTGAATATACTGTCTCGCTTATGCTAATGGGGCAAATCCATAGAATCTATGGAGCAAATCCATAACAATGGAACTAATCAATATTTACATAATATACCTGGGATCAGGGTGAGGATTTTACTAAGTACCTGGGATAAAAGACTGAATTTTTGGTTATTTAAGCTGGTAAAGCTGAAAGACCTGGCAGTAAGAAAGAAGGATGGTGCATTCAAAAGTTATTCAAATTGCTTGCCATTAGGAGTTTGCACTGTGGGGTAGAAAGCTGCATCTTTGGGAAAGGTAAAACGATATTCTGAACTTGAATTAAAAATGAAAAACTTAGAGTTTATCAGTACATGGAGACTCCAGACACGGGAATGGGAATGAAAATCTCGTGGTTTGGGCTGGGCTGTTTTGCCTCAAACCAGGATTAAAGCAAAAAGAAAACAGAGTACCATGTGTTGCCAGATGAATAAAGAGAGGAGTGGTTTCCATGGGGAAAAAGCTGGAAAAATCCAAAAGGACTAAGTAAGCCTTTACATTTTGGTCTCAGCCTCACTGGAGATGCTAGTGAATTAGAGATTAGGATACAGTTAGTAGTTTTCCCAGCCTGCTCTTAGGTTTGGGGACCATTCAGAGTCTTTTTTAGTTAGATCACTACTGTTGGTCTAAGGGAGTTGGAATTTTTTTCCATTCCTCTGCACTATCTCTTAGCATATTTACAAAATGTGGTCAGAAGGAAGATTAAAAATAGATCTTCTAACACTGAAATGTATTGGTTACTTTCAGCTTGGAGCTCTCGCTTTTGTTTATCATTCTGCCTCGGACAGAATTTGATTTGTTTTAAAAGGCCATTTCATTTTATAGGCTATGCGATCTTGTGCTCATCTCACAGGCTTGTATTTTCACCACTGACACCTCTGACACACAGCCCACTCATCATTAGAAGTCATTGCTTACTTTAAAATACTGTTTTTCCTACAATGTGTAAGGTGTTGGCTCCACTTCTCCGCAGAGATTACCTAAGGCTGCTGAATGCCTTCTCTGTACATTACCCAGTTATGTGATGCTTGGATCAATTAATGGCTGATGTTCTTTTACTAGATAGTCCTCTCATATTTTTATATTGAGTGCTCCTGTAGGTACTTCTGAGGTGTTCTGTAAAAAAAAATATTAAATATCTGAGCAAAACTTCAGCCTTTTGAAAGTTACTTCTCATGCGTCATATAGTTTAGCCTTTGTATTATGTGCCCTCTAAAATAAACATTTGAGTTGAACTTAATAAAAGCTCATCTTAAGTTTCTGCCAAAATGTTAACAGTGAAGTCTGTTTCTGCCTTCCTCTTGGTGTCTGAATCTGTTTTCTTGTATGTGGATACGTGCATGAGCCTTTATCTCGATGTATTAATTAAAAATGCAGGGCATCCTTTCTTTTTTACAAGTGACTCTTTAACAAGAATTCAGAATGGAGAAAGGAATTAAAATTACAATTAATGTAAAGTTTTTAGATTAAAATTACAATTAAGTTAAAGAATTTAAATTAAAATGAAAATTAACATGAAGAACAAATAAGCTTCACTTAGTTTGCCCTGAAGAACTCTGCTTGCTTTCATCTGCCTCAGTTGTATTGCTCTCAGGATAAAGTATGATAATATGACTTTTTCGCATTCTTCTTTACTCTAGTTTTACTATTCAGTGCAGGATCAGGCCCAGCATTAGTTTAAGGACTAGGAACATCCTAGTCTGAAAGAAAACATGAACAAAGCTGAGAATAACAAAGAAATGAAGACCCTTCTTAAGAGCAAAAGTCAAGACAATAATCAATGTTTTAAGAAACTAAGAAATAAACACAAATGGAGATTGAATCAATTTTAAAATGCAAAAATATAAGGCTTGCTGTCAATAAACTAGCAACCTGTTTAGGGTGTTGTAAAACAAAGTAAAAGAAGAGTGATTTTCTGAAGTGGCAAGTACCTCAACACAAACTGTCTCTCAGGCAAAAAGGTTGTTGTGTCACAACCTTTTAGAGGTTGTAACCTCCCCAGGAGGAGCTGGGGGCTGCGTGAAGGTGGACGTGTCACCGCACTGAAGCTGCCGCAGCAATTGCACGTGCACCATTTATCGCAGTGTCAACCACACAGCCGGGAGAAGGCACTTCTCACTCCATGGGAAGTCCAGGTTATGTCTAGAGTTAATACTTGAAGCTGGTAAAATACTATCACAATTATCACTTGCACTTTGAATTCGTACTCGACCTAAATACAGAATATGAGGTGAAACTCTTCTAGAAGAGAAAAGGTAACGGAGGAAACACATCAGCTTTTGCTGCTTTTAGACAGAAGTACAGAAACAGACTGTGAAGAAAGGTTAAAACTGGCAGAAACATGGGGAACATAAATAGAAGCTTCTGTATAGTCCAGTGCCTGCTTTGCTTGGAAGAAGTATGAATAAGCAAAACGCAGAGATTAAATGGTGCCCAAGCAAACAAAAGGACAATAGATCTAGCTTTAATGTTGAGTAACAGCAGAGGGAAAAATAGAAATCATTATATTTTTAGCATCTGGTCCTTCTGGGTCTTATTTGCCTGTTTCTTTTCTAGCATAACTTGTTTCAGCATAATTTGAAAACACAATGTATTTGTCTCTTTGCTCCTTGCTTTGCATCTCTGGACCACAGTATTTGAAAAGATAAATTGGCTTCCTTCTGCCATTTTGTGGTTTATTGTAAGAGAACCAGTCCATGATAAATCCTCCTGCTTTGCTGCAGTATTTGCAGCCAGAATATTCTATGTTCCACTGAACGAAGAGGTAAAAAAAAAAATTAGCTCTGTCTCTTCCACTACCAATTATCTCAATATCAATTTAAAACAGATTGTCTTCATTATAAAACATTCTTTTAGAGAAGAACATTAGTATTGCGTTGAAAGTGTACACTTTTCATTCTTTTTTTTTTTTTTTCTTTCTCCAAGTGGTGGACTAGAACAGAGGAATGATCTTTATCCCTTAGATGGACATTAGGGATTTAGAAGTACTGGCTAGAGTAAACAATGGACCTACATGTGATATGCATAAACGGGGACACACCCTCACCTCCAAATGCTTCATGAGAGGGTAATAGATCCAGTTTCAAAAATTCTTTCTCATGCCTGCAGTGAACACTCTTTAGAAATTACATGAAAGGACAGTTTTAGATAAAGATTCCAAGTTAACATGCAGAAAATGTTGTTATCTGAAGTTAAATAATTCTGAAAAAGTCACAACTCTCCTCCACATCTCCCCAGTAGAAAAGCAGAAACAAGTTTGCAAACTTCATAAAGTATTTTGTATTTATATTTGGCTTTTCAAAACTGATCCAGCAATGCTTTCCAGGATATACTGACAAACATAACTAAATCTGAAGAGACTTTCTTCCGAAATGGTGAACGATTCATGCTGTGTAAAACCTTTCACATGCATTCAGCATTTTTGCTCATTATTTTTTTATTGCAGTTAAAATTGCCTGTTTTATCAGCAGGGGATAGTATATGAAAGTGAACAAGAAAGGAAACAGTGTAGAATATAGTCTGTACTCTCCATTTGCTTTGATTAGACACCAGAGATCTCCATGTACATTTCAAAGCTAGGAAGATGAGTTTTCAAAGCAAATGTATCTTAAATGGCATTAAAGAAAGTGATGGCACCAGTGGTCAGTGAGGATACAGAAGAAATATATAGAAAGGTTTTCAATGAGAAGGAGAGAAAAGAGCTTTTTTGTATGAGTCTGAGTGCAAGAAATTCTGTACTTCTCAGAGGAGAGAGAACTAAAGCAGAGTTTGTTCTTTTCTTGCAAACCTCTTTAAATTTGTGGTCTGGATAAAGAAATATGCCTTCTAAGAAGTAATTAATATCTTTTATTAACATCATGTCTCAGAACGAGACAGTAATTTTGTTTGAAATTCACTGCCAGAAGATAAATTAGCATGATTGAACTGGGAAATGTGAAAGCCATAATTCACATGCTTTATTCAGGTAATTATTTAAATTATAGAAAAGCAAAAGAGGAGGGACTTACATTTTAATATATCATGTGTCAGAAAAGTATGCAAAACTTGAAAAGAAATGTCTGCAAATTAACAATTTGGAGTTCTTCTTTCCCTGAAGATAAAAAGCACTATATATAATCTGTAGGTTACTAGTGACGCAGAGTAATAAATACTGGCAAAAGGTGGTAAAAAATTCCAACTCTTCTTATCTTTTTTGTTATTTTTAAGACCATTTTTAATAGAGATGATTGAAAGCAATCTTTGAAATGAATTTTAAAAACCTTTCTGAGATAGAGTCCAAAGAGGAACTTTCAAAGTATCAAAACAAGGGGAAATCTACAAACCACACATTTCTTTAATAATTATGAACTTCTGTTTAAAAAAAAATGGAAATGAAACTGAGTGTGGAATTAAAAAGTTTACGGCTTGCTATATCCCATTAGACTGGTTTATTTATTTTTCATTTTTGGTTTGCTGAAATGCTCTTTTAAAGATGTTTTTGAAGTGTTGGAAAAAGAAAATTCAAATGAAAACTAAAATGGCAAATAAAAAAGGAATATGTAGGGACATAAAACTCAGAAAATTTTGTTACTGGGGTTTTACAGAATTGAATGAGTCTGGTTTAGACATAGAATTTTTCTGTACAACTTTATATTATACATAAAATTAGTGAGACTTCCCTTAAAGCTTTAGTGTCCTGAGGAATTTCCTAAAACTGTTTCGTCTTGTTGATTTTTTTAAACATTAATGTTTTCTTGCAATAAATTAAAAAAAACCCTTCAAAACCTACAAGAATCAATGCAGGTAAATTTACATGTGGTTAAACTACTTGCTTGTGGTGGTGTCAAAAATCCATGTTTAAAGTAGATTGAGCAGTATGGTGAACTTGTCCCAGTTTCATTTGCTCCGTGTGGGCAGTGTTACAGTTCTGCCACTGCCACTGTACATGAGAAATCAGTTTCAGAACCAAGTAAGAGAAGGACAGGACTGTTATGGAATCTTTCCTAATTCCTGCAAGTGTATGGCATCACATGGGATTACCATTATCCTCATCTTGTTTTACATAGATAATCATTTCACAGTTGTCAGAGCTGTATTCAGTTGATTTAAAAATCCATTGCAAATGGATAATAATAGCAATTTTATATAATAATAGCAGCCTCTGTTAAGGTTTGGCTAATATGATATGAATTTAGTGATATCAGATGTACACTGAGTTTGAAAATATTGTAAATGTTTAACAGAGTTCAGACTTTGTCACTAGCTAAGGTTTCCAGACAAAAGACAGGAACACAGAGAGTGAGGTTGAGAAATAATTTCTGCTGATTCCCTCTGAAGTGGGATTATGGTCAAAGAGAGGTTTGTAAGATGTGAGCCTCAGGCAGATCCCAGAGCCTCATCCATCTTCAAGGCTGGCCCTTCCTGGTAAATGCACCAGAGGTAGGTGAAGCATCTCTTTATCTCTCCTTTTCTTCAAAAGGACTCTTTTTGGGTGGCATTTTTCCTCTTGGGTACTCTTTTGGTACCAAAAAGCCAGCAATAGATTCATCTGAACGATCAGCTCCTGCCTTCTATGCTTTTAGCATCTCAGCCATTGTTTTAAAAGATGCTGTTGAGTTGCCCCCACTGATTAGGCTTAATAACTGGCTCCACACAAATCTATTTATGCGGTGCATCTGATGTGCTTCTTTTTGGCAGATATCTCACACATATGCATAAGACTAACTACAGTAAATTTTTTTATAAGCTTAGTAGCTTCAGAAGCTATTTGATCTTTGAATGCATAAATGAGCACAATGAATGCAGCCATCATTAGGGTATTACAGAAGCAGTGTCCATAAAGTTGGTAAACAAGCACATCTTGTGATGACATTGTTTGTGGCCGGAGACCCCCTACTTGCTACAACAGTCTCCGGTGCTGAAATGCTATTATTTACCTCTTTTGAGGTAAATTATTTGTCTCTTTTGAGATATTATTTATCTCTTTTGAGATACAGAGCTTTGTACTCTGTTACGTGTATGAGTTTGTGTAATGGCAGTTGGTCTGCTCACAGGGTTTCAAGAAGCCTCTCTGGTCTAAAATGGCTTGAAATCTATGTTAAAGCGAACTTCCAGAACAATGTTATAGAATATAAAAACTTTCACTTTCATAGTAATGTCTAGAATATGTTTGCTTCTTTGCCACCTAAAGGGAAAACTAACAAACAATGTATGTAACAGTAAAAGTGAAAAGACTGTTGGATTACATGTACATCTACTTTTATCTACATATTATTCTCTATCTAGTAAAACATTATTAGTGTTTATTATTTATTGTTATTATTGTTATTATTATTACCACCATCAAGATTTTTTTGCCAGGAGTAATGTCAATTTTGAATACTAAAAACTTCCTCTCAGATAAAGGACAAATTAAATGCTGTTGGTGGTCAGTGAGAAGTGAAAGTCATCCCTTTACTGATGCAGTGGGAAAGGAGAGAGAAAGAACCATGAGAAGGTAAGTGGTGATGGGAACGAATTCTGAGAGTATCCCCTTCTTTTTGTGGAAGAAAAAGAGTAGGCTTGCAGTAGAATTACATCAAACCCTGATTTACAATGAGTCTTTTGTAGAGAAAATAGATAGGAGATAGAAGACATAGCCACAATAAAAAGTGAAAGATTTTGAGAGCAGTTGACAGCAGTCTGTTTTTTCATGGCCCTACCTTAGTAGGGAGTAAAATCATGTGAACTGGGAGTCTGAGAAGTGTATATAATGATACTGCTAGCAAGAAATAGACTATGACTCTGAACCACTTTAATGTCATATACCATTACATACATAGAATAGGAAAAATGATGTAATCAAGGCAGTGACACACTGAGAAGGAAGAGAGGTCATTTCTAATAGTTCTGATTCTGGGATTTATTAATGCTGAAATAAGGAAAAAGTACTGGATGTCACAGGTAGAATTTTTTGATAAAATGGTTTTGTACTTCAAGTTGTGAATTTTTCAAAACCAATTCTTCTTCCATAGAAAGTGTAAAGATTGATTTTCCACTCACAGTAATACCCAACCCTATCACTAGGTTATTCCAGGGTCCATAATCTACAGTCACTTATATGCCTGTTTTTCAGTTGGCAGTGGTATTTTGGGATTTTCGTTTTTCAAAAAACTGTTGGCAGTTCTCATTTTCATGTTTATACAGATCAACAAAGAGCTTTGAATTCTCACAGGTCTCAAACTTCAAATATGTTTCCAAAGGCTTCTTTATTATTTCCTAGGCTTTGCCCCAGTGAATGCTATGGACATTTTCACAACTGCTGCTAGGTGCCAGATTAAAATAAGTGAAAGCATGCCAAAAAAACAGTTCAAACATGTAATTCTATACACTGTTTGAGTGTAACACTGAGGTTTCTGAGTTTCTTGACTTTAAATCCTATGATTTAAAAACATTTTAAAATATCTGGATATTAATTATATTAATATTAAACAGAAAGGTCACCCCTTATATTTTTAATGTATTCAGCCTTCTGTAGAACAAAAAGTCATGCTGATTCAATAAGTAAATAACCTAGAGTATTGTCTCTAAATGCTAAAAGAAAATAAAACCTCCTTTCTGTCCACTGAAAATATGGCAATACATTTAAGAATCCAAACAAGATGGACCTGGCAAAGTTTGCAGTTCAGGAATGGGGAGAATTCACTGGGTGCTTATGTTTCATTCTCAAATCCTGACATCTCTTCCAATTACAAAACATGATTCAAATCTTCCAGTTGGTGTCAACTGGAATAAGTCTGGTCTTTGCTAATTTATACGAGGCTGAAATTTTATCCTAGGGATGCGTCTACATTGTTCTGGGCTGTGTCATGTAGAACTGCTCTAGGTTGGGAAGCAGCAGAGCTGCTTAGCCCAGACCCCTGGCTGACAATGTCCCGACTTCCCAGGGCTAAATGTTTTTGGATGGCACTGCAGGATCTCCCATAGGCATAGTCAGTATTTTCATGATATTCTGTTATGGACAGCAAAGAATATTAGAATTACATAACAAAGCTTGTGCAATTGCTTTGCATTGCCTGGGAAGTTTGATTAGAGATACGTCATTTAAGCTACGCTAGAGTATTATTTTTGTGCTGGTCAGTCTGTGAAACAGAAGATGCCAAGTAACTCTTTCACTTAGTAATTTCACTCACTTGTCTGGACTGCATGTAACCAGCCAGAGGGACAGCAATGATGATATTTTTGATTTGAATGAGGGTTGGCTTCCTTTTATATTTTAACTTCTCATCCCATCTGCCAGAGATGTCTTTCAAGTTGTTTAAGTTAGCCAGAATCACATGAAATCAGTTCACTGCAGACACTCAGAGGTTTTTTTTGTAAAGCAAACACACAGTTTTTTAGTGTGTCAAAAAAATCTGGTTTATTTTTTTTCCAAAAATTCTAAGTCAAAATGAAAGAGAAGGAAGCTGATAGACAACTACACTCATGACAAACAAACTGCTCCAACAATGGTTTTGGCTGATATTTCTTTAAAAATGTGAATAATACCAGCAAAGGGGAATGTTTTCTAACCCTGGAATAGAAAGGGAACCAAAAGGACTAAGAAGTAATCAGTAGGGTTTTTTTATACACATATACATACATATGTATATGTATACACATGTGTGTGTATGTGTGTACATACTGAATTTGTTTTCTTGAAAGAGTTTTTGTATTTCAGTGATGTACTCCCAAGAGGATCCATGGTAGCTTTGACAGAGTGAGACAACTTGGGGATTAGCACCATCAAATATGGAGAGAGGAGATCACTCACACTTCCTATCTATTGAAAACAAAGATGCCTGTTCAAATGAAAGGCAAAGCACGTTTTAGCACCTTTCCCTTTTGACCATCTCGGAATAGAGCTCCTATCATAGCCAGCAGCCACATCAGTGTGGTCATTGTTTCTCATTTTGCTGCTGCAGGCTGTGATGTAATTAACTGGTAATTTACAGCGCATGGTCTTACCTGAATCAAGCTACCTGTAATTCAGTGGCCAAAGCAGGGAGCACAGCAAGTGTGGGATTTGAAGAGAGCCCACTGGAGCCCTGTGGACTTGCTCATGTAGCTAAAACTGGGTTACGTGGGCTATGCCTGTGCTAGTAACTAGAACAAGCCGTGCCTGTGTGCTGGCCCCGAGGGCAAGTGTCACGGCATAGCTCACGTCCACACAGCCACATTCTCTTCATTTCCCAAAATAGAGAGGCCTGGACTACAGCGTCAACTGGAAGCCATCGTTGGCCTTTGCTGTCCCCAGCCTATTCCCCAGGAGAGCGCTAATTGGCATTGGCCAGAGCTGGGCCAGGGAGCACGAACGCAACAGGAGCATACTGGGGTCTCACATGCCAGTGCTCAGGTCCAGGGACTCATCTCCATTAATTAATGTCTATACACATGGCCACACGTACTAGGACCTGAACAAGCTAAATTAAATCTGTCCTATATGTGCTTCATCCAACCTTTCTTCAAAGGTTGAATATAGGTACAGCCTAGTGTATGGGGAAGACACTAGCTGAGATTGAAATAGATTCAAATAATTGGATCCCAGCTATAAACACCATAATACTAGTTTTTGCACTTCTCTGTCCTGCTGTGTTTGTTATACAGGAAGGGAAGTCTAAATCATTTCTCTGTGTTTATGAATTCCCAATGTGCATTAACATTCAGTGCAATAAACTGGAAAATGCCAAGTGCTATTTTAAAGCTTCTTTTTCCAGACACACAGTGCTTCATATTTGGTCCTTTTTCTTGCAGGCTTTATAGCCACAGAAAGAATGGTGAAGACAACAGGATGAATAATGTACTTAATTTAGAATGATTTTGCAAGCTTATGCAAGTAGATTTCTAAATTCTTATTATGTTAAAGAGAGTTATTTTAGTTTTTTTTTACTTTAGGATAAAACAAAGTGTCTTCATATTAAGGGAATATTTTCTCTAGTTTTTTGGGTTTGCTGTTTTTTGTTTCTGTAAACTAATGGTAACATGTAATGTTTTTAGTTTCTTTATTTATAGAGGTTTATAAAAGGATCTGATTCATTCTCCAGAAATCAATGATTTGGTATAAATAATAGCATGTTCTTTACCTGCATCACTGAGAACCATTGCACTGCTTAGATGGGAACAGATTAGAGTTTATACTAAAAATCTCCCAGACCTTGGGGATAAACAGAGATTTGGATGTGGTGACCAGTAACGTGACAACAGTGGGCAGACATTGAGTGGGAAGAATGTAGAAGGAGGGAAGTTGAATGCCACCAATTCTTTGGAGCTGAGAAACTGATAAGGAAAAAGAACCTGGCATTTATCCTTAGGATCTCTTTGGATCCAGGAAATCACCAGTCCCAATGGCAAATTCCAGAGGAGTGGAACAGATTCACACACTCTAGTGTTTGCTGTGATTAGGGGTGGAAATAGCATGTTTAGAAATATTATCTGTTTGAAGAAATGGTGGTTAATAGTACTGCAGCTTTCCAGGTAGGGGTAGGGACTATGCTCCAGCTGGACAAAAATCATGTTGTATGATGGCATCAAGGTGCCAACGGGCTTTTTTTTTTCTATATATAGTATTAAAACTCTAGTTGGAGGGAATGAACTAGTGGTCAAAGTGTCAGGCTGGAGTGGAATTGTACGTCTCTCCTTATTGCCTGTTACCCAAGTTATATGCAATCCTGTTTGCTAGTTCCTTTTCACAGCCATGCTGCCAAATTCTCCTGCTATGGTTGCACCCACCCGAGCATAGTTAGTTCAGTCAGTGCAGTTTCTCAGTCTTGACAGCAGGGTAACTGAGTCAGTATGAATTATCCCAAAAATAACATGACAGAGTTGAGGAAAAGCACAAGCTCAGAAACCCCACTGCTCTTTTCTAGGAGAAGCTTGTGGAAAAGTTGAGGAGGAGAGGCAGAAATACTTTGTTCTTCTTATAATAACATTGGATAACTTATTCCACTGGTCCTGTATCATTCAAATAGCTGAGATATGGGAAAGAGGCAGATAGTGATTTTGGATACTGTCACCCACAGTAGGTTTTGTCTCATCAGTATGACATCCTAATGAAGCACTGACAAGTTTAATTTCTGTAAATTATCAAGTACTTTGAAGAATCTGAAGCTTCATACACAGAGGCATACATCTGTATGAACTGCCACTAAAGACACTCATGAACTGAGTTATCGGGAAGGATTACATCCCAAGGACACAGATAGATAGGTCATCTGCAAAGTGTTTCTAAAGCACTAAAGCAATTTTGCTTGGTCTCTGTTAATAGCTGAGTCTAATGTCCACTAAAATGAGAGGGAGATGCATGAGAAGCAGATATACTTAGGGCCAAGCCACCAATATGCATTTATCATATTTAACAAAAATATTTTTTTTCCACGTTGGCAACACTGACAAACCAGTTGGCAAGTCCCAGAGAGCTATTTACACTACAGCAACCACAATTGCTAAAAACCTTTGAAAATGTGCTGCAGGACTTTTCCCTAATGTAAGTAAATCCTCAAGAACAGCTGACCCAGATATCTAAGGTAATTTGAGTATGTCACTCACATTCTAGTCCATACAGGTATGCCAGAAGCCAAACACCTTTGAAGGTTTTCAGCTTACAGTGATTTAAAGGTATCCAATGCAAACAATCTCTAAACTACACTGAAACTGAAAAAACAACAATAGTACCTGGAAAAAAATGAGCTTCTTATGAATAAAGTATAGAATTATCTAAAGGACCTAGGTCAATCTAAACTTTAAGTTATTGTTAAAATGCTGATTGTTTGCCTTAATAGGGCAGCTGTGCCAAAGAAACAACTGACTGCAGGAACAAATCTGATATGTGCGATAGCCATTTATAAGTGGATTTAGAGTGCATGTGCAATGTGAGTGAATTTATGTTTAATAGTTATCCTTGTGAAATTTTCAGGCTGTCCAAACACACTGTCCTCCAAAAACATGTGGACAGTGAATAACTTAGAGGACAAAAAAAAATACATTATCAGTAGTAGAACAAGCCGTGCCTGTGTGCTGGCCCCGAGGGCAAGTGTCACGGCATAGCTCACGTCCACACAGCCACATTCTCTTCATTTCCCAAAATAGAGAGGCCTGGACTACAGCGTCAACTGGAAGCCATCGTTGGCCTTTGCTGTCCCCAGCCTATTCCCCAGGAGAGCGCTAATTGGCATTGGCCAGAGCTGGGCCAGGGAGCACGAACGCAACAGGAGCATACTGGGGTCTCACATGCCAGTGCTCAGGTCCAGGGACTCATCTCCATTAATTAATGTCTATACACATGGCCACACGTACTAGGACCTGAACAAGCTAAATTAAATCTGTCCTATATGTGCTTCATCCAACCTTTCTTCAAAGGTTGAATATAGGTACAGCCTAGTGTATGGGGAAGACACTAGCTGAGATTGAAATAGATTCAAATAATTGGATCCCAGCTATAAACACCATAATACTAGTTTTTGCACTTCTCTGTCCTGCTGTGTTTGTTATACAGGAAGGGAAGTCTAAATCATTTCTCTGTGTTTATGAATTCCCAATGTGCATTAACATTCAGTGCAATAAACTGGAAAATGCCAAGTGCTATTTTAAAGCTTCTTTTTCCAGACACACAGTGCTTCATATTTGGTCCTTTTTCTTGCAGGCTTTATAGCCACAGAAAGAATGGTGAAGACAACAGGATGAATAATGTACTTAATTTAGAATGATTTTGCAAGCTTATGCAAGTAGATTTCTAAATTCTTATTATGTTAAAGAGAGTTATTTTAGTTTTTTTTTACTTTAGGATAAAACAAAGTGTCTTCATATTAAGGGAATATTTTCTCTAGTTTTTTGGGTTTGCTGTTTTTTGTTTCTGTAAACTAATGGTAACATGTAATGTTTTTAGTTTCTTTATTTATAGAGGTTTATAAAAGGATCTGATTCATTCTCCAGAAATCAATGATTTGGTATAAATAATAGCATGTTCTTTACCTGCATCACTGAGAACCATTGCACTGCTTAGATGGGAACAGATTAGAGTTTATACTAAAAATCTCCCAGACCTTGGGGATAAACAGAGATTTGGATGTGGTGACCAGTAACGTGACAACAGTGGGCAGACATTGAGTGGGAAGAATGTAGAAGGAGGGAAGTTGAATGCCACCAATTCTTTGGAGCTGAGAAACTGATAAGGAAAAAGAACCTGGCATTTATCCTTAGGATCTCTTTGGATCCAGGAAATCACCAGTCCCAATGGCAAATTCCAGAGGAGTGGAACAGATTCACACACTCTAGTGTTTGCTGTGATTAGGGGTGGAAATAGCATGTTTAGAAATATTATCTGTTTGAAGAAATGGTGGTTAATAGTACTGCAGCTTTCCAGGTAGGGGTAGGGACTATGCTCCAGCTGGACAAAAATCATGTTGTATGATGGCATCAAGGTGCCAACGGGCTTTTTTTTTTCTATATATAGTATTAAAACTCTAGTTGGAGGGAATGAACTAGTGGTCAAAGTGTCAGGCTGGAGTGGAATTGTACGTCTCTCCTTATTGCCTGTTACCCAAGTTATATGCAATCCTGTTTGCTAGTTCCTTTTCACAGCCATGCTGCCAAATTCTCCTGCTATGGTTGCACCCACCCGAGCATAGTTAGTTCAGTCAGTGCAGTTTCTCAGTCTTGACAGCAGGGTAACTGAGTCAGTATGAATTATCCCAAAAATAACATGACAGAGTTGAGGAAAAGCACAAGCTCAGAAACCCCACTGCTCTTTTCTAGGAGAAGCTTGTGGAAAAGTTGAGGAGGAGAGGCAGAAATACTTTGTTCTTCTTATAATAACATTGGATAACTTATTCCACTGGTCCTGTATCATTCAAATAGCTGAGATATGGGAAAGAGGCAGATAGTGATTTTGGATACTGTCACCCACAGTAGGTTTTGTCTCATCAGTATGACATCCTAATGAAGCACTGACAAGTTTAATTTCTGTAAATTATCAAGTACTTTGAAGAATCTGAAGCTTCATACACAGAGGCATACATCTGTATGAACTGCCACTAAAGACACTCATGAACTGAGTTATCGGGAAGGATTACATCCCAAGGACACAGATAGATAGGTCATCTGCAAAGTGTTTCTAAAGCACTAAAGCAATTTTGCTTGGTCTCTGTTAATAGCTGAGTCTAATGTCCACTAAAATGAGAGGGAGATGCATGAGAAGCAGATATACTTAGGGCCAAGCCACCAATATGCATTTATCATATTTAACAAAAATATTTTTTTTCCACGTTGGCAACACTGACAAACCAGTTGGCAAGTCCCAGAGAGCTATTTACACTACAGCAACCACAATTGCTAAAAACCTTTGAAAATGTGCTGCAGGACTTTTCCCTAATGTAAGTAAATCCTCAAGAACAGCTGACCCAGATATCTAAGGTAATTTGAGTATGTCACTCACATTCTAGTCCATACAGGTATGCCAGAAGCCAAACACCTTTGAAGGTTTTCAGCTTACAGTGATTTAAAGGTATCCAATGCAAACAATCTCTAAACTACACTGAAACTGAAAAAACAACAATAGTACCTGGAAAAAAATGAGCTTCTTATGAATAAAGTATAGAATTATCTAAAGGACCTAGGTCAATCTAAACTTTAAGTTATTGTTAAAATGCTGATTGTTTGCCTTAATAGGGCAGCTGTGCCAAAGAAACAACTGACTGCAGGAACAAATCTGATATGTGCGATAGCCATTTATAAGTGGATTTAGAGTGCATGTGCAATGTGAGTGAATTTATGTTTAATAGTTATCCTTGTGAAATTTTCAGGCTGTCCAAACACACTGTCCTCCAAAAACATGTGGACAGTGAATAACTTAGAGGACAAAAAAAAATACATTATCAGTAGTATGAGGTAATAAAGTATTCCTTCTTACTCCTTTTCTCATAGACAGAGACACGGCTATTGAAAATGCCCTCCTATTTAAAATAATCCTTGTTCTCTCAAGCAAATAGTTCAGAGGCAAAAAAGCTTACAATAAAGAGTTTCTTGCTTTGCTGAATATCTTTCCAGGGAGTTGGGAAAGAAAGAAAAAATGATCATCTGTGAAGTCATTCTCTGTTGATTTTGATTGAAATTCCAGACTTTTAATGAAGTTGAAAACCCACAAAGAAGAAGAGAAAAATAATGTTTCATTGACGTATAGGAAGGCTGGACAAAATATAATGAGAAAAGTATGACTTAAAGGCTTCTTAAAAGGAGTAAGAGCCTTGATTTTCCTTTGGTAATACGTAAATGTATCTGGAATATACTCCCTTGCTCCAACAACAACTGCACTAATTACCACAGCTTCTCTAAGCCTTTCACTGATGGTCTGAAAATTCATTGGATTCTGCCTTTAATCAACTTTTTTTCTGGACCATTTGGAGCAGCAGGGGCATCCCACTGAAGTAGCTTGTCCCCAGATAGTTCCTAGCACTTAGTGTTACATAGACCAGAGATAACCATTCTCATCGAGCCTGTCCCTCATCCTCTCTGCAAGGGCACAAACAGTGGGATTTCAGATGTGCTCAAAAGACTTTGGAGCATAAGTCCCAATATTATTTTTTTTATTTTGTTGTGGTAAAATTGTCACTCCACACTTAGAAGCTTTATCTTTATTCCTTCACCTTGAGTACTTCTACAGAGCAGGCACCACCCAGGCCTGTGAGGAACCTGAGGCATATGTAAGAGTCATTGTGCAAGTACTGATGCCCCTATGATGCCCCTTAGAAGCCACTTCGCAGCACACTGCAACACTATGCAACAGTACAGGACCAGATTAAGTGCAGAACACTTCATCCATCACTCATCACTTGACTGCAGCAGTTGTTGAAAATGTCAACAAACTACTGAAAAGAATAAGATTTATAGATTACACTGGAGCAGCTTCTAATTCTGTACTCTGGATTTTAATAGGCAGAATTCAGTAAGCCTCTATTACAAGAATACACTTGAATCCTAAAGTAATTGCCAAGTTCCTTTTCTTATCCTTGATAAAGTAAATAGATTCAAAAAGTAGTGAAAACCAAAAGCATTCCTAGGAAATCAACAGAAACTAAGTGAAGGGATTTTTTACAGATGGAGTTTAAATAATCATCAGTGCACAGAACACGGAGCTGTTCCACGAAACACTTAATAGGTTAAACTACTGTCAAACAATTACAAAGTATTCTCAGCACTGACAAACATAAATGGTATTTGCAGGTAGTTAGTGTAGGAGAGCAAATGAGCAATAAAACACAGAAGACAAACAGTTCATCTGCAAGAATACAAGAAGATAAATGGCCTCAACAGAAGAAGAAGAATGTTTGTGAATCTTTATAGCTTAGTATGTTAAGCGTCATTTGCTGTCATCAGGATAAAGTTCCTTTCTAAAGCAGCGATAACTATTGTAAGCTGTTCTCATGTGCAGTTGAAGCAAAGAATTCACAGTGGCATTTCAGGCTCTTTTCCCCTTCTTTCTCATCCTATTCCTTCTAAAATCAGTTCATCTCACCATATTTTCTCCAAGAAATTTCAGATACTATTTATTCAGGTTTTACTTTGGGTTTGGTTTGGGTTTTTTGGTTTTTGTTTGTTTGTTTGCTTGTTTAGTTTTTTTGTTTTGTTTTGTTTTTAATTATCTGAAGGTGGATTTCCATTTCAGGTGGAAATGTTGAAGGCCACCAGAAGATAGTTATAAAAAAGGCACTTTTCGCCTTCAAATTCCGAAAGTGAAAGATGCAATTATGGGTGGAGGTATTCTTAGGCCCAGACATGCTGCTTTCATCACAGCAAGGCTCCAGGAGATGAAATAGTTCACAGGTAAGTGCTGAACAGTGTGGTCAGGAACAGATACAATGCAATACCTCTTCCTCTTATCCAAAAGCAAATAGCAATAAACTTATCCAAACTTTAATAGGGATCCTAATTTTATTTTGGCCATCATTTGGCACGGGGGTTCAAGCTCACTCTTTTTGCTGTGTGGCACCAGTCAGGTCAGCTAATTTTGAGCCAAAGAATTATAAGTCTGTTTTCTGTGACAAAAATCTGTCAGAAGTCCAGGAAGCTCTGTGGCATACAAGGGCTACCAGCCAAATTTTTCCAGGTAGCTTAAGGGAAGTTGATTTTCTGCAGGTAAGGATCTTCGGCCCATTTGAAAAATCCTTTGTTCTGGTCTTAGTTCTCTCTCCTTTACAAAGTCTGACACTGTAATTCCTAACATACTTCTCAGGGAAAGCTAAGTCAATAGAGCACTTTCCACACGGATGGAGAATTGGGGAGACAGGGGAATTACTCCCTTTCCCTCACATCTATTTATCACTGAGTGATTTGAATAGGCTTCCCCTCTGTTTTAGGTGAGCACAAAAATAATTTATGAGCAAAGAATAGGCTTCTACGAATATTTTTCAAATGCTCAATACTCTTTCAAAAGTGATATTGGCTTAAGATGATGAAAGGATGAAGGCAACAGAAATCTCAACAGTCTTGCCATGCTCAGCCATTGCTGAAAGTTACATTATCTATTGTGTTATGAGAACCTACAACTACCATTCTGCATGTCAATGATTTGCAGTGCTTAACTAAAGGGATGGCAATTTTAATAATAATAATGTAATTGTACTTTGAGTAATTGTGCATATTGTATTGAATTCAAAAGCTTTGACTTTGACTTACAGCAGCATCAGAAAATGTTTTGATTCTACAAAGCACAGTACGAAGACTTTCATCAGCCTACAGCCTTCAGGCACATAGGTCTCTTTCCAAAAATAGGTTAACTCCTTCTACCAAATGGAGAACACCTAAATCAAAACTCCTCAGCGTATTTGTCTGCTATGTATATCGTGTAGCATAGAGAGTACTGTAATTAGTCATCCCTTCCCAGTGGTAATTAATGGAAAAACTTTAAACTTCAGGAACAGTGTGTCTCTTTTCAAAACCTATCAATCATTTTTAAAATTTGCAGATTATATAAAACATTTTGCATGCTTACAGTCTGTTAAATTTTATTGCCACATCTAGCCTGAGGAGAAGAGTTCACTGGCATTCTAGTAATGCAAGGAGATTTAAAATTTATATGTGAAGTTGCTAACTTTATTAACAGCAATATTATTCTTACTATGCTTCTGCTGTTTCCTTCATTTAAGGAGCTGATCATCAGAGTTAAGTGAGTCATTAACATCCCTTATAAGCCATATTTGATAAGGCAGACTTCCCCAGGCAAACATTTTGATTTTAAGCTCATTATTGTATACAGTTCTAAATCCTTATATAAGTAACTTGTATAAAAGAGGTACTATATAGAAACCTAAACCAATCAACAAGCTTGCAAAGTTTTATTTCTGAAGATATAAACACTTTTCCTGCTGTTCTGCAAGTGTTGGCTAGTAATGTATTCGTGTTTGCTTTTGAACAGCACAAAATACTTCTTATCCTATCAAAGCATAAAAATCATAAATAATACTTAGGCACAGTCATGATTATAAAGGTAGCATTAGCTTCTGGTGACTGCAGTGAATTGGAAAGGATGGGGTGGCAGAAAACAAAGGTTGTGTTAACCTTGATGGCAGAAGTGGGGGAAAGTTGAAGATATAGTTCCTCTTGTGAGGGTATAGTCCAAAGCAGCAGGTTAACGAGTTGCTTTGTATGAAATTTTCAGCCTCTATCAATCCATCCACCCATTTACCATAAGAATACAAGAAAAAGGTGCCTGGAATGAAACAGCCTAAAAACCTCTTTGTTTCTATTTATCTGGAAACTTGCAAGGGCTGGTTAATGAACGATGAACAGACTCGTTACTTATTGATCACAATAGTAGTGATGTGTGTGCATGATGGCGAAAACAATATGCACTGTAGTGCAAGATTTAAAAGGGATTTTTTTAAGAAATTAATATTTAACTTTATCAGAGAAATTACTGTTGACAATTTATTGGTTTTAGGATAAAGCCCTCACACATGCTGAGCAAAGATTACACATAACGTAACATTGTTAAGGTAAAAATCTGTGCCACATGACTAATTCGCACAGAATGATGTTGAGACCAGTGAGATTAGCTAGCAAAAGGTAACAGCACACTTTTCAATTGCTCTCAGTCATGGGAGTGTCAGGCTAGAGAGCAGGAGTCTCAGCACACTCTAGTATCGGGACATCACCTCAGCACCCTTCCATTTTCACAACCATGGCCAGTATTCTGCAGCTGCATTAGAGGCACATTGTGTGGCCTTTGTGGATGCGTGTGGGGTAGGGAAGGGACAGGAAATCCCTCTGACAACCTAAACGAACCATACTGTTACTTTGTGCCAGTGTAGGATGGGTATAGAGAAGAAAATGCAGTATGTCTTGCAGTTTTTACGTTATCTCATTAAATGAGCCATGGGAGCCCTGATCAGAGGAAGCAGCAGAGCTGGTCTGGCAGACTGCTCTTTCTGGGTTAGCAGAACTTGCTACTTGTCTTTCTCCTGCCCTTTCCAGGCATCTTTCTAGACACTGCTTTATTGTCATGAGGATCTACACAGAAAATTACTCCATAGCCGTAGCAAGGAGAGGTCCTAAACAGTCATAAACCCAGGTCTTTGCTGTGACGTCTTTCTCATTGCAGTCAAAATAAAATCCAACAATAAGTCTGTATAGAGGCAGCCATACAAGAAATATATTCTCTTCTATCAGGAGGCAGATTTTAAATAGGGCAATGACATTTACAATATTTTGCTATAAAAAGCAATAAGCCAGAGTAGAGCTCTCCTGAACCTGGCATTCAGCAACTTGCAATAGACTCAGAATATTGTTATTTCATATCTTCTATTAGAGAAATAGTTCCAGTCTTACTGTAGCTGTTGTTGCTATGGTTCCCTGTGTTGGAATACATGTTTATCTGCACATTCCCTGTCGCTGAGGCTACCTCATATGATAACGAAATGAAAGGAGATGCACGTTTGAAATTTTCATCCTCCCAAATGGGGGAGTCTAGGGTCTGCTGCTGTAGACTACTTCAGAATAATGACCTCAAATACACTACCAGGTAGTCTGAAAGGGTGATTTAGGACATCTCAGTTTGGCAACGGAATGTCTTGTAAGTGCATAAGCTCAGCTTTGAACAAGCTGGTTCATTTTTATAGCACAAAAAATGCATCTCTGCGATAAAATGTGGTACTAGACAGAAACTTTTCAGCTTGGTCCATGCCAGTTAGCACAGATTCCAGAAACAGAATTGTCTGCTGTTCTGCTTGGGCAGTCTCTTTGTCCTAATTCAAAGTAGCTTTCAGTGCTCTAATGTATTCTGAGATACTGGCTTCTGTCCTGAAACAAGCAGAATTGTGTCAGTATGACTCTGCACCACCACCAGTAAACTCAGCCCCATGCTAGTGTTACTTTACTGCTTTCAGAGGGCAAACCAGTTGATACAGATTCCCTTGGGTAGCCTCACAGTAATCCTTGGAGTGGTAGTGAATGTGTCCACTGACCATAAAGCGCAAGAGCAGAACAGAGCCTGCACTGAGACCATCCTTTAATTAAAAAGCGAGTTATAGACAACACAGCACCAGTCAAGGTTCAGGATTTACTCTTCAGGGTCTTTCCCAACCAAGTACAAGGTTGCTTCTCTCCTCTGTGTTCCACATCTACACGCTGCAGGAAGAGAGGTATCAGATACCAAGATACAAAGGCTCATGGACCTCAAGGATGCTATGAGACAAGCAGGTCTCCTGAAGGAGGCTAGAACAGCTGTGAATACACTTCAGCCGAGCCAGGTTTACTTGCAAACAAAGTTCAAGTGAAAAAATGAGGGAATGGAAAAAAGAGCAAACAACATATTTATTTAGTTCCTAGTGACTGTTCTACTCACTGGCTCTGTTGTCCAACTCACTGCTGAGAACAATTCAGGAGGCCTGTCTCCCTCACAGAGCTCCCCAAGGGCTGACCTTAACATTTACTTCATTATCCCCATGGCGAACACTGCATAACAGCCCAGCATACCACTAAAAGTGCAAAAACCCCAACTCAGCTAGATCCTTGGGGGAGGTGTTCTTTGTACACTTCCTGCTCCCTGTAATCAAATAGAAGGCAGTCAAAACCACTCTCTCTCTCCCTGGCTTGTGCAGTATGGGAGAGTCTTCAATCCAATCTCTTCCTCTTTCTTTTCCATGCAGCACTGACCTAAGCATGCTCCATGCAGCAGAGTCACACAGAGCAAACAGTTTTTGGTGGGGGCAGAATTCAGCCATGTTTATTTATTTAGCTAGACTAATCACTGCAACCTTCTGATGGTCACCATGTGTCTGGCAAGCTTCAGCTGCGGTGTTCTGGGAAGCTACAGCCTTGCTTTCTCCCATGCATTCCCCTGTGCAGCCCTGAATGGAAGAGGGAGCGCTGTGAGACAATGAAAATCCAGCTCCTATACCTACATATTAGAACAGCTGAACTTTTGCTCCCTCCTTATTCTTCCTGTCCACATCCTGCAAATCCAGCAACTGCTTGAGACTGTTCTTTATACAATCTGAGGTGAAACATTTGTAAGAACTAGTGCTGCATGCATTTTCACATGAACTATCGCACTTAGAAACAAATGCTATTTAAAGTGGGTTGTCCCAGGAGTCTCTCTCAGTTAGCACAATGCGCTTTCCCAGAAGGGGTTCAATTTCAGGTCTTGAACTTGTCCCACGCTCCCAGACCTCCTGGGCCAAAGAGTGTGGCAGTCATTAAACCCAAACCCTAGCTGGGAGCTGGTACTCTGGATAGGTCAGTTCTGAGCCATTCAAAATATGAAGTTTGCATATCCAAAGGGGGAATCAAGTTTGGCCTTTCTCAATCAGAAGCTGACCCCCCTGCCACCCCAAGGAAAGGAAGTGATGCTCTAAGCACTCCTGGGAAAGAAAACAACTGTCTTTCCCACTTCTTCCCTTCTCAGAGAAAACCCCCAAGGAGAGCCATAAAGGGGCTCAAAATTCCCCAAAAAGGCGACATTTTGAAGAGCAAAATAAAAACTACAGGAATTTTTGCAATCCTTATTAGTTTTTCCTATAAAGCTATCTATAACCTGAAGGACTTCAACAAGTACCCGATTGATTTTTGTGGTGCTAAAAATCTGCCTTTTGCAGAGAGTGTCCAGTTTTGAAAGATATAGGGGCTGAAGTTGAAAGGGAATGTGAAGAACCTAAGAGGAAGAGTTAATCAGTGCCTTGCACAAGAGAAGGCCCTTTGTTTTGAATATTCCCTTATTTTCTCCTGTTTTCTAAAATTATCTGGCAAACAATGCAAATGGCTTACAGCAGTCTGTCTCCTTTCAAATCAGTGAGGCTGATTTGCACCGCTGGGGAAATCCATGAAGGTAGTGACAGTCTAGTAACTGTAATCATCTATTGCAGTCTCAAGAAAAATTCTTATCAAAGGTTTCAGTCTGGCTTTAAAAAGTATTGCTATGGTTTTTCTATGTTCAGGAATGCCATGCATCAACTGCTTTATGAGGGCTAAGAAGATGGACAGTTGAGAAATAAGAGCTCAGTTTTGGTATTATTTATTTTCAATGTGCAATATAGAAGTTGCGTGTTCTCAGTAAACACTTTTGTTAATGTTCTGCTGGACAAGGACAGAATCACCCTCAACATCAGCTTTCCCTGTTTATTTCTACCGTATGTGTTGCTGAGTTTCCTAAATATCCACTAAACCACTAACAGAATCACCCTCAACATCAGCTTTCCCTGTTTATTTCTACCATATGTGTTGCTGAGTTTCCTAAATATCCACTAAACCATTGGAGGTTTAACCACTATCTTGGAATATGGACCAGGATAAAGCTTGATAACATGGGGCTTCCATGCATTCAAAGATAAGGTAACTGATACAGAAGAGGGCATAGTATACCCTTCTAAACACTCCTGATGATCAATAATAAGTAAAGCCAGAGAAAATAAACTGGAACATGCTTTTGAACTCACCAGTGACACTTTAGGGACTTACCAAAAACATATACAGTGGCCATATGGGTGGGGGAATCAAGCACCAAGCTGAGGAGGGAAGGAAGATAAGAGTGAGGGACAAACAAGAAGGCCGGAAAAAAGGAAGGCAACGCATCAAGGAATTTGCTCAGAAGTTTAACATGCAATGGGCCCTTCCTCAGTGAGGCTGCAAAGATGCTACGCAGAGAACAGAGAGACTTTGCTTAAGCTGGAGGGACAGCAATAAAGTGGACTACAGTGCAGATCTCAGTATAGATCACCAGCTATAGCACAGAAATCTCTTGGCCTGACTGATGATAAACATCAGAAGATGACCAGAATCTCATCCACGGGCTGCAGAAAGGCTCACTGATACTCACTCTAGCCACCAATCTGTCGGTGTGGTGTGATTGTGGGGAAGAAAGATGTATGTATGCATTATTATAGGACAGAATTGAGTGGAAGACTATTGCCAAATTCAGGGTGTGGATACTTTATTAACTACTTATATACTTATTACCTTTTCTTAAGCTGTTATCATGACGTTTTTCCCTAACAAGTTCTTCCTGGTTTTACATGCAGAGTGGAGGACTTTGGGTAGGGGCTGTACTGCCTAGTGAGGGTACCCAGAGAAGAGCTATTACCATGCACACCTGGCAGGATTTTCATTTGTTCCATTGGTCAGGTATGTTACAAGTACATTACTGCAGAAAGAAAAGACTTCATTTTAAGCTGAGACACAGATAGACTCCTGAAAAATCAATTTTAAGACTGTGGAGGAATAGTCAGGAGCAAGCACATTTGATGCTTACTCAATGGCCTTTTCATCTTGACATGTCCCCAGAAGTTTATGTTCTCCTAAGGGACACAACCCTTAGGGCATAGGCAGGATCTAGACTGAAAAGGGGCGACAGAACTATGGTTTAAAATCTTCCAGCAGACTGAAAATAATTTTTACAATACTGTTTCGAACAATTCATTTTATTTCTATATAGAGAGACTTTCTGGGCTAGTACTGAGACAAAATGAGAAGACAGGAGAACATGTGAAAAAGGTTGTGCCTGTTTAGACTTTTGAAATGTTACCAATAGTCAACAGTGACTTATGTTGCTTGCAAATTCCATTTGCAGCCTTTAGTTTAACCTCTTCAGATCTTTGATGTCTTATAACACTAAAGGTGCTTATAAACCTAACAGAGTGGATTTTTAGAATATGGAGCTAGATAGGAGTTAAACTGGGGTCCAGGTATAAGAAATAATTTATTTTTTATTTTTAGTTCAGTGGGACTTAATGTTCAGGAGACATATTTCAGGATATATATTTCAGAATTTAATTCCTCCTTTGGGTCCCAATTATGCTCTGATTTACACTCCACATAATTCCACTAAATCAGTGCTCCTACTCCACTCCCTGTCTCTAGCTACAAGCCAATGCTGTGGCTGTTCCTATATCACATCTCTCTCTCTTGCAAACTCTCTTGCTAATCAGAATGGAGATGCTGTATGTTCCTGAGAAGAGAGGAAAATGAAGCAATGAACACAAATCCTGACACCAAGATCTTACTTACAATGTATGGCCCCGTTGTTACACGTAGCTGCTGTCAGCACAGATACATATGCTGAAGGGCACAACACAATTCTCACTACATAATAGCAAACAGGAGAGCTTGGTGTGCAGTAATTATGTTTTACACAGTCATCTCCCCTGTTGTCCCTTCCTTTCAGAAATATCCATATGGGAGCTTCAGTTCAAGTGCTTTCAATGAAAGTGTTTAAAATTAAGTGTTTTTTCAGCTTCTCTTAGACAAGTGACACACCCGTTCTGAAGTAATTTTGCTTTTCCTGTATCACTAAGAGGCACAGAAGAAAGTGAATGGTGTTTCTTCTGTTTCAGAAGAACCTTGGTTTCTGTGCACACATTGAAATTAAAATAAAGCTGCTTGGAATTGGTGTCAGCATGTGACACTATTTCTTGCTGCAGAGTCATGAAAAATTCATGCATTATGTACTGGTTAAGAATGTCATCCTTTCCTAAGAGCCAAAAGGCAATAATTCGCTTAAACATTGATTCAAAATAAAAATATCACAGAGACTTGTCCCCAGCATGGTACATTACACAAGCACATAAAAATGAAGAAAGGAAGAAAGGTCACAGTAAAGGGAATGCAAGATGTATTTAATCTGGTTAAACAGACAAACTCTCCAGGGCAGGAACTGTCTACTTACGTGTCCGTGTAGTGCCTTACACAGCAAAGCTCTAACCCACTGGAGCCTTCATATCCTCAAACAGCAACAATACTCAGGATTATGGGAGTTAAGGGAAAGACTGAAGCCCATATTTGATTTTCGTTGGCTTAGCTGATTTCTTCTGACCTTTCTTTACAGTCTTTGCATTTCATGGTACTTAGAATACACACGGACCCTACTGCAAGTTACACTGCAAAGAGTATGTTATTAAGGAATACCATTTTCTAATATTTGTTAGGAGAATTGTTATAGCACATAGGCCTTTCAGTCACATACATGGAGAAATGGAAGAGAGAACTAGGAAAATAGCAAAATAATTGCCTATGATGTTTTAAGGCACAGTTTGTAATATAATTCAAACTCCTGAATTGCAGAATAGAAAGTTAGCTGCCTAACAAAAACATCATGGGTTTCAGCCCTGATGGGAGCACCAACTCATTCTATTAACAACTTCGATGCCAAAAGCAGTGTATCTCTGTAGGTGCAGCTAAAAAATTAATTTCTGAATTAGAAGAATAATGGTCTCTAACCAGTGACTTTATGCAAAACAAAATAAGTCTACGAATAGTTTGTGCAGTTGTCCGTGCTGCCCAGCAAAGTGAGAGCCTTCCTGCACACTCTGAATACTGCGGTATGGTCTGGGAGTGGAGTGGCTTTGCTACATACAAGTCATAAAGGGGGAGGCGTTGGCAAGCTTTATGGATTGAACTAAAATCATTAGACTAGATAACATAGTTGAAAAGTAGTAAAAATGGGTTTTGGCAGAAAACCCCTTCTTCATGTTTTATAGTTCTTCAGTCTAGGAGTCTGTTTAATTTTTTCCAAGTACACCAGCTGAGTCTACTGAGTGACCATCTTGTGAATCTACCATCTAAATCTTGCCCTCTTTTGTATTCCATTTTCTCTTACACACTTCCCTAACCAGCAAATCAAAAACATGCAATAATAACCCTGCATCCCCATTTCGACTATTGCTTCCCTGCTAGGGGTATTTAGGCTTTGAAACAGATGAATACTAAAATTAATAATTTCTTGTAGCAAATTTTCTGAAATTGCTTTCTTGCCTCTCTTCCAAAACGTGAATGTATATTTAAATGAGCCTTGACTACTATCTTCTGAATGTTTATACTCTGTATTTTAATGAGGGACAAGCTGTGCACTAAGTAGCAGGATTTTAACGAGGAACAAGCTGTGCACTAAGTAGCAGAGGGTTAATCTCAGCACCTTTTTATGGCTCAAGTGATCTCATCTTAAAAGTACATGAGCTACAAAAGACAATAATTAGAGATTAAACAGTTATGAATGCGGAGGATGTTGCTCTTGTATAAAAAGAGTACAGAAGTAGTTTGATAGCTCTTATCTTGTCCATTTGTAATGTTTTCTGCAGGATTAAGATAGCCTGTCCAATGAGACAGTTTAGCCATATTCTAGTAATTTGATTCTCATCGTCTTGTAATTTGAAGATTCACTTGATAAACCCGAAATTGTTCGCTTACATGGTAATGTTCTCTTTTTATTGTTCTGCTAAATTTGCCTTCCAAACAATAAGTATCTTTCAGTGCTGCCTAGGTTAGCCTCAGACAAGTGATTTTTCTACCAGGAATGGCAGCTTTGCATTTGAGAATTGGCACTGTCACTTTTTCATTACAGGATCAAACCCAATTTAAACTATGTAGATTCCATCTGTCAGTTTATTTTTAGAATTTAATGTCTTACTATTTGTCATCCATGAGCAGTATGTTAGGGAAATCATGGGACTCTTTTCAACTTAGAGGTAGTTTTAATATGTATAGCTCCCACAAACAGTGTCCTTGTCCTTTACAAAAGAAAACTCACTTCAATCATTTGGGAATACTGTTTTTCTGCATTTGATGTGTAAATACTTGCCTGAATACAAAGACCTCAGTTAAACTCCAGTAAAGAAAATAGATATGAAATATTTCAATTGGAAAATTTGCTAAAAGCTACAAAGAAATCTTTCTCACTGACTACGATGTCCCTTGTGGTCAGATCAGTGATATGACTTCACAGGCATTACACAGTAAAATCTTCTGAACTGTTCTTCACAGGGAGAAGACACCTTTGCCTATGTCCTTTGGGAGTGGGGAAATTATTAAATCCATCCTACAACACCCATATTTTGAAGTCTCTCTTTTGGGGAAGGAAGTACTAAACCAGGTACAGATTTAGACTTCCTGTAATTTAAACTTGGTGATGCATAAAGCAGCCTCTGGCCTTCCCATTAAAAATTCTATCCCGTGCTACCCAGAAATGCAGCCCCTCTCTCTTCCTCTCAGGCAGGTCTAAAATCTTAATAATTAGACTTTGTGATATGATGCCATTTCAGTAAATAAGATCAGAGTTTTCTAACCTTTTGAGCCAGATGTGACCTCCTTCTTTCAGACTGTATGTGAGATTCTTTGATTTACATGGATGTGCATGATCTATCATGACCCGATTAATCAGAGTTCTGTTGGGTTGACTGTTACTTTGGGCAGGTAATTTAATATTAGCGAGCACAGATTTTTCTGCATTCAAAGGTCACACACAGCCTCTCCCTTCCTTAAGTTGGGGGAAGGTACATCTTTAGATCACTGCCAATAAAGACTCTGGGACTAAGATGACAGTCCAAAGACAGTGGGCTGACAGTGCTTATAAGGAGTGGTGTTGCTAGTATCTCTCAGGCTACGTTGAAATGTTCAGCCCTTAATCATTGGCAATTCCAAGCAAGTCAGGTGGTGCTGTTTGGTTTAAGAGAGAAAGAAAAAAACCCAACTTCTAATGAAAATCTTAGCTTGGCTTTCTGCACCTCCCTTTCACATCTCACTATTAAGTTAAAAGACAAAGAAGCCCTCTGAAAATACTGTGTAGTTCCTTGTCCAAATTGCACATGACACAGTGGCTTAATATTTGATCCTTAAAGACAGTTTCCTTCTCTTTTTTTTTTACTCAGAATGGATATGTTCTAGAAAAGAACATACACAGATAATATTGTTAATATTATGTTAATATTAACTTCTCTCACAGAGCAGTAATTCAGGAATAACTTTCTGATACGGGTCTCACCAACAAAGAATTTGTGTTAGTGAGGTAAGAAAATAACTGCAATACCAGATCTATTCAAATTGTTCTCCTTGCCTTTAATAGGCTGCATAAGATATGCCATACAAAATTCCACCCAGAATCCTTATGTGATTATCTGTACAGAATCAGTGACACTTCAGAGGTTTTATTCTACCCAAAGCATGATTTCAAATGCATCTCTTTCTGACAAACTTTGAATAGATTTAATTATAACAGTGAGAAATGTACAAGACTTGTAAGAAGGCAGTGTCAGTAAAGGTTTCAATCACCACACATGCTAGGTATTTTTCTGTGCTTTCTGCCAGAATAGCTCAATGCTTTGTAATGTAATTTGGCTTTCAGTTTAAAACCAAACAAGAAGATTGCTTGTAATTCTCTTCAAAACCCATGTAAATACTGCTTTTCCCTTCTGCTGTGCCTCCCCGATCAAAAGCATCTGCAAATATTTTATAAGTATTGTTCCAGCCCCCTTGGAGGCTAGCTAATTAAATTGCATGGCTTTGGAGACATATGTGGAAACAAACTCTGAGGTTAAATAATGTGCCAGAGAAAAGGGCAAAAGTCTGCATCTCAGTTATGAACAGAAGATAAACCATGCAGCTACTAGCCATCATTTTAAATTCTGTGACTGCTTCTCTTCTTTTGATTAGAGCAAGTTCTTTGATCACAGACATGTGATAGTACAGTGAAACCTGATGAATATTTATTTTCCTCATTGTGCATCATTTAGAAATGTTGGTTCCTGCATGCCTAGTTTAACCCACTTTTCTGGTATGACCCCTCGGTGGAATGATTTTTGACAGTCACTGTCCTGACTGTTCCCTGGATGGAGTCCCTAATGGTGGCTTTTGAGGAAAAGCAGCTTTGTTCTTTTAGAAAACACGATCTCCAAACTGAGCTCCTGCGAATGGATTGATTTATAATTGAGGCAATTCCAATTGTACACCAGCTTGACAAGTTTGCTGTCCTACAGGAAGGTGCTGCACATTGACAAAGGAGTGGTTTTGCCGCAGCAATCTCCTTTATTTGACGAGCACACAGGAGCAGCAGCGTCGAACCGGTGATGTTCTGCTAGCAGGGAGCAGCTCGCACCGCCTGGGGTGCCTTCCCTGGCACCACGCTGGGGAGCTCAAGCCAAAGTCCTGCCATCGCTGGTGACACTAAATGGAGGAGGTCACTCACGTTTCCTATTCCAGCGTGGTTTAGATGGCTTTTGGCTTGTGCTGGATGGCTCACAGCCCCTGACAGAGCAACGGCCACAGCTTTCATTGCTGGGTCTGGCAGGATTTGTCCTAGCAGTGATGAAGCCAGGACACTGGTAACAACATTTTCTTTGCCAGTTTTGCTCCACAACGAGGGAAGCAGATTCGTTCTGCTCAGAGATAGCAACCCAGTATTTTTTGTGGCAACCAGAACTATTCTAAGCACAGAAGCTGTCAGATTGCAAATATTTAGATGAGGCATCGCAAGAAATATAACGTGAAAGAATCCTACTGCTTTCTGATTAACGCAATATTCATCACCATCCAAACTCTAGCATGAGGTCGGGCACCAGTTTGTCATTTATTAATCATTTTTATGTCTCAGCTCCAGTCACAGAGAAAAAGGAGTTAAATAACTCAGTTTACAACTTCTAAAAATAAACTTGCAGACTTGCTGGATTCCTCTACATTAAAATGTAAACAACTGTCAGCTCTTCTGGAAAAGCTAGTTTTGCCCTGCCTGTGACTTCCCCAGGAGAATTTCTGTTTTTTTAAGAAGTTTTATGCTGAAGATTTGTTTCCATAATTGGGACTGGCCAGTTTTCTCTCAGAAAAAAATGAAAACTAAACTCTTTCCAATTAAAACAATTGCTACTAGAAACAGAGCACACAGAGACCATGTAGAGAATAGTGTGAGCCGCTTCAGCAGGGATTGCAGCCAATCATTTTCAAATTTGGGTGTCTCAAGAGAGGCAGCTAAATCCATATTTAGACACCTAGATGAGAAGTGCCTGGTCTGGCTTCACTGCCAGCACCCACAGATCCTATGGGTGTCTTCCACTGTCTGTCAAATACAGGATATTTGAAAGTAAGTCTATTTTTTGAAGTGCCTAAATTAAGAAACATTTCTTGGCATTAAAAAATAAATAATTGTCAGGCCAAAATTTTTAACACTTTGTTCAAAATGTTCTTCTAAAGCTACATCAGACCAAGGCCTAGTGTACTAAAGCATGTGCTTATTGCTTTAGAGCTTGCTTGGTGCAGAAATAGAAGTCCTGGCATAAGAGAACAGGTAAAATATAATTGGTATACTGCAAATTGATTGTTACACTGCACTTGCTTTGGGTTGGGGATTGTTTGCATGGAAATACTTGGACTATTTTATCAAAGCATGCCTAGATCATTGTGTAATAATACAACAGCCAGTCAAACCAGTCATCTGACTAGCATATACTTCTCTACTATTTAAGTTGGTTTGGAGGATCTCATTTTTAGTGATCCTTTTCTGCATGATTGCAGAAATTGCACCTGTCAGTCATGGATAACAATTATCTTACAGAATGTTCACTTCACAGACCACACATACTTTTTCCAGATCTGGAAAGTAATGGGTTACAATGTACTACACTGACTTAGATACATGGATAGGAACCATGAAAGAATATTCATAAAAAGCCAAAGTAAAATGTGAATAATGTGTATTCTCTTAATTTAAGGAGAGGAAAAGAGCAACAGAACAGATACAAGATCAGAATATCCCTTAATAAGCCATACAGACCCTCCTCATATCAGTATAGCATCATCTAAGATCACTGTCAGTTCTGTGAAAGCCTTCCAAAGGAAGGGTCTCCAGGGAATCTCTTCTAGTGCCTCCCTGCGATTAGAAATTTATTCCTGCTATTAACTAGTTTGCAGACTGAAGCTTATTATTTTTGTCCTAGGAGGACATGAATAACAGTTCCTTACCTCTATGCAATACTCATTCAGGTACTTGAAAACTTACGCCCTCCCGCAGTGATCTCCTTTATATTTAAAACAACATGACTTCAGCGTTTTTCTGTAAGTCATTGTCTCCTAACCTCTGATCTTTCTCTTTTCTCTCACCTGAGGACCTTCAGCGAAAGTGAAGGACTCTTCAAGTGAACTTCTTTACCAAATCTGGACACGAAACTGCCCAACTCTGTGACAAGGGGCTTCGTAACTTAAGTAAACATTGTTTGAAGAATCACTCTCTTTTCTTTTGAATCTGTCACTAGCAAGTTTCATTTGATTTACCTGAATTCATGCATTAGAAAAGATGGTGAATAACTTTTGATTCTTTCTGTAACATGTTCCTTTCTGCATAATGGCACATCAATTGCCTCTTTTCCAGGCAGGGTAGAGCTGATCTAGTTAATTACTCATCATGCTGAAGCTGTTCTAAAATTTAGACCTTTCTCTGTAGTTTTGTGCTGTTCACTGGATCCCTTTTTTAAATGTCATTTTGCCCTTCCCATTGCCACTTTATTCTGAGGTTGCTTTAAGTGAGAAGTTACATACTCCGGCTCGTAGTTCAGCCATTTCATGTTTGCATTCCTTTAGAACTTGGGCAGGTGCCATCCAGCCCTGGTGGTTGGAGTATTCTGTCAATTTGTTCTATAATCTGTTCCACTGACACTTCAGTTTGTGACAGATTCTCTAACACCTCCTCCAAAACAAGGGTTTCAGCATGGAAACTTCCCTAAGTTTGTCCATGGCAAATGTTTTTATGCCTTGCTTATCTATTGGCTGTCATGCTCCTCTGGCAAGCTTTCCATTCCTGATGTGTTTGAAAAAGAATTTATTCTTATTTTTTATGTCTTCACAAGTTTTTCCTCAAAATCTACTTTCACATTTAATCTACCAGCACTTGTGGCTGTGTCTTATACTCTCAGTTGGACAAGAATTCAACTTTATGAAGGCAGTCTTGACACCGTCTCTCATAACATCCTTATAGGTAACCTTAGGCCAGCAGGTTGAGGGAGGTCATTGTCCCCTTCTACTGTGCCCTGGGAGGCCACATCTGGAGTACTGTGTCCAGTTCTGGGCTTTCCAGTTCAAGAAAGACAGGGAACTATTGGGGAGAGTCCAGCGGAGGGCTACAAAGATGATCAAGCCTGGAGAAAAGGAGACTGAGAGGGGACCTCATCAATGCTTATCAATATCTGAAGAGTGGGTGTCAAGAACATGGGGCCAGACTCTTTTCAGTGGTGCCTGGAGGCAGGACAAGGGGCAACAAGCACAAACTGGAACACAGGAAATTCCATCTCAACATAAGGAACAACTTCTTCACTTTGAGGGTAACAGAACACTGGAACAGGCTGCCCAGAGAGGTTGTGGAGTTGTGGAGTCTCCTTCTCTGGAGATACTCAAAAACCACCTAGATGCCTTCCTGTTCAACCTGCTGTAGGTGACCCTTCTTTAGCAGGGGGGTTGGACTCCACATTCTCCGAAGGTCCCTCCCAACCCCTATCATTCTCTGATTCTGTGACTCTATGATTCTTGTTCTTAATAACATCACTTTACCTTCAGTTCTGGTATCCTAATTTTATTCTGTTCAGATATGTGACGTGCGTCTATCTGATGAGAGCTTCCAATACAGTGTCTTCAAATAGCCTCTATGTCACCTGCAAAAATTTCATGCTTTGGACTACCCCTTTTACTAAAAGTTAGAAGAATGCTTTTGATTTAATCCCTAGAGGGTCATCATCTCAAGTGCTGGTTTCTTTCATGTTTGATGTTTTTCTTCCATTCTTCTCCTTTTCTTTTTTTTTTTTCCCTAAAAAAAAGCCTCCTGTAAAATGTTTGATCTTAAGTATTAGCAGCTGGTTTCCACTTTGGTTTATATGAAGTCTTTATTCCCCTCTTGTACAGGCTCCCTTTGTTTCTAAAGTTGTTTGGGTTTTTTTCAGTTCCCAGGAAATCTGACCCTACTTCATTTTCTCTACCATGGGTTGCAGCTCTTCTTCTCTGCCTTCATTTGGCCCTCAGCATGGCAGGAAGATTTCAGAGACTATGACTCTGAACATCCTGATTTTCATGATTCAACTTAACAACGTTAACTTTTGCTGCAGAACCTGTATCCTACCTCACTTCTGGTTTGAAAGCACAAAGAAGTCAAATCCTCCACTTTATATACAGTCTTACTCCCCTGCATGCCATATCAGGATATATGTGGTGAGGGGATTGCAGAAATGTGTTTGCAGGCTCCTTCAATTTCTTTTATTTGCTGAACAGATTTTGATTAAAAAAACTTGTGTCTGCCCAAAAGAATTAGCTAAGGAATCCATCTCGGCTCTTTAAGCATGAGAGTGCATTTTATGGATTACACTATTTCTGTGTATTTGTGCTGGAATCAGGTTTTAAATCTAAGATAAATAAATTAAGAGATAATAGCACAGTAGCACTCATATAGGGGATTCATCAATGCAAAAAGTCTATTGAAGCAGAAATTGTTCTTAGAGTAGGAGACTTAATTATATCTCATATCGTACAATATTACTGTTGGGCTTCCAATGCCATTAGTAAACATTTCCGTTTTAATTATTTTTCCATTATTAGATATATTTTTATTTTAGTTTGGAATTAGAAGCAAAGTCATTACAAATTATTTTTGTGTTCTCTTTGTCAATAGTGTTTGTTATGTAAATATAGTTGAAATTATTGTTTGAGAAGCAATAGAGGTCTTTCTTAAAAGTATTAAATTTCTTTTTCTTCTCTTTAGTACTTGCTACTTATTAAATTTCTTTTTCTTCTCTTTAGTACTCGCTACTTTACTTCAGAATCATAGAATCATTTAGGTTGGAAAAGACCTTTAAGATCATCAAATCCAACTGTTAAGCTAGCACTGCCAAGTCCGCCACTAAACCATATCACTAAGCACCATGTCTACTTGTCTTTTAAATACCTCCAGGAATGGTGACTCAACCACTTCTCTGGGCAGCCTGTTCCAATGCTTGGTAATGCTTTTGTTTCCTAATATCCGATCTAAACCTCCCCTGGCACAACTTGAGGCCATTTGTCTTGTCTTATCGCTTGTTATTTGGGAGAAGACTCGCTACAATCTCCTTTCAGATAGTTGCAGAGAAGCAATAAGGTCTCCCCTCAGCCTCCTTTTCTCCAGGCTAAACAATTCCAGCTCCCTCAACTGTTCCTCACAAAACTTGTGCTCTAGACACTTTTCCAGCTTCTTGCCCTTCTCTGCCCTTTTGTTGCTAGTGTAATTGTAGAAACATTTATTGTCTTTTGCAGCAGTAGTCAGATTAAGTTCTAGCCGGGCTTTGGCACTTCTAATTTTCTCCCTGCATAACTTCATGACACCCTTATAGTCCTCCTGAGTGGCCTGCCCCTTCTTCCAAAGGACATAAATTCTCCTTTTTTCCCTGAGTTCCAGTCAAAGCTCTCTGTTCAGCCATGCCAGTCATTTCTGAAGCTTAGATAAGAAGTAAAAAAGTAAAAAAGCCACTAGTCAGCTTTGAAAATCAATCTATATGTTAAATAACACTACCGGTAAAAATCATTAAATATTTTTTAAAAAATTGAAAGTTATGAGATAAAGTGTACTTTTCATATACACTTATAGTTCACATTGACACAGAAGGATATGGTTTTTAACCTAAAATAATAGATTAATTGCAATGTATTACAGTAGAGCAACGTACTCTAGAAATCTCCAACAATTTTGCTTTATTATGTTATCGGTGTTTATTCCAGGCAATTTTTTCATTCTGAGCTACTATTTTGTATAAATTTCATGCTCTTTCAAATTTTCAGTGAGTTTGTCATCTTTATGGATCACAGGATTTGGGGTGAGAAACCACCAAACCCCAAGAAAACAGTTGTATCTAAATAAGAAGAAAAGACATACTGAGAGTCACTAAACAATTTCACACATTCTGTCAAAATTCTCCCACTAAGTAATGGAATAAAGCCCCTTAGACACATCTCACAATATTATAATTCTTATATATGCTTTGGTTCAGCTCATCATCAGAAACTAATTTCCTAAAGATGAAGAGCTGTTGAATTTCTGAATTTGTATTGGAAATCCCCTTTGATGGTTTTGTTAATATGCAACTCTATATTTGGCTCCAAAATAAACAGTTGGATCAACTCTTCTCTTCTAGAGAGCATGAATGGTAACAGAGGGCAGGGAAAATTCCTTGAATATTTCTCTGTTGTGTTTCTTCTGATTTCTTCAAGGAGTGGGACAAGGCTTTGATCCAGTGAAACTGGGCACAGCATATGCACCCCCAAACTCTCAGATCCTGGTAAACTTCAAAAAATAGCGTCATACTCACACAGGTCATAGAGCATCACACCACTTCAGTGCTGCTTCCTAGTGTCACAGCTGTGACAGAATCTTATATCAGAGGCCCCTCACAGTTCCTCTTGTTCATGGGAATTCATCAAAAGGAGGGATCAATGGGAAAGAAAATACAGTCATTTTTCCCTGTCTAGAAGACATTTCATATTCTTCTGCTTTGCCCATTACAAAAGGTTATGCTATTACCCACTGAATGCCAATAAAAAGTCCAGAATTAAATTGTACACATATATGTGCATTTTCTAAAAGAAGCACTCTCCGAGTAGACAAGGTAATGTATGATTATAGATCAGTGTGTCAGCTCCAGTGAAAATCAGCATCTGTTATCACAAGCAGCAGTTTCACTTAAACATAATTTAATCAAGAGTTGGAAAACTCTTTCTGGCAACAGCAAACACTCATTAAGGTGCATCAGTCTTCCCTTGTCAATTAGAGTTGATTCAGTACGGTACAGAGGATGCAGGCAGCAACCGTAAACAACCATCTGTGCTTTTAAATGAGGTTTTCTAGGTTCACACCCTCATCAACACAAATAATTGTACTCACCCCAGAAATCAGCTGTAGAGGCAGCTGAATACACTTGAGAGAATACGATTATTGGCATGAACTCCAGGATTACAGCTCCTCCTGCTTGGACTTTTCATGAGTTCAGGTTCTGTCCCTCCAGAAAAGAACAGCTGACCCCAATACTTTGTAAGTATTTTTATGAGCATTAGTTCCCTTAAAATGTTGATGAAAAAATATTTCCAGGTGCTCCATTGCCTTTGATATACTGTATATACTATGATTCCCCTGTTTCCTGCAAAATTTTATTGTTCAATAAAGGAGAATCATGAAGGCTTTTTTTCTTGAAAAATAATAATTTTGTGAAGCATTTTTTCAATTTGGGATTTCTTTTGTGCAGCTGCCACAGATTGTCTTGAATTTGTCATTTTTTAAAAATTCAAAATGAGATTCAAAACTCTAACAAGGCAAGCTTTTGAAACTCAGGAAAAAAGTCAAGACAACCTAAACACTAACCATTGAGACTAATTGAGAGCAGCCCAGAGTCTCTAATAAGTCTCCAGCTGACTAGACATGTCTGCAAAGAGAAAAAGGAAAAGTAGTTTGTCTCTCTGAAATTTACTGCCAGAACAGACCTACTAGACATAAGAATAGAAGTTAGAGATTTTTGGCAGGTTGCTCTGAACCACTTTATTATGCTACTACAGTTGAGTACAGTGTTATAATTTCTGCAGAGCAGGCTGCTTCTGCCACTCTACTTGAGATCTTCCACCCAAACATGACAAAGATAATAGGAGTAAAGTAGGATAATTATTCATGTAGATAACTTAGTAAGACAGTAATATAGGCCACAGAAAATATGTAAAAGATATACAACATTGAAACTAATCAGGTCAGAATTCATAGTGAAAGCCATTACTGGACAAAGAATGGCCAGCTCATTTAGGATAATGCAGTATTAACAAGGAACACACTGACCAGGCACCAGTGAAAATTAACTCTGAAAAAGAATAAAATATTCTCAAACCAGTAGTCTGCCCAGTTTCTCAGCAATAATACAGTTTCCCCCTCAGTTCCTGGAATGGAACTACTTCTGGCACTAGAAGCAATAATGGAGTTCAACGGCTTCTACCCGAACCATGAATACTTGGCTTGTAAGAAGCGGGTAAACCAACAGCGCAGACACAGATGCTTTTGCTTTGTTTCATTTCAAACCTACTTGAACACTATCAGCTTGATATGATATGGCAACTATGCTTCTTAAGGCTTGTGTAAGTTGCAAACCATAGTTACAAACAGGCATCAACCATCAGTACGAGCAGAAGCAAGGGTATTTAGTTCAAAAGTTTGAAGCATGCAGTTGCTGCAGAAAGTTTTCCTTCTTTGTGAATTTACAGTGAAATGTAATTGTAACACAAGGAAGAATTTGTATTCCTATTTTAAAATGCTTTAAATTACTTCAAGCAATCAATTTATCTATGCCTGCTTGTCTTCTGTTTATTCCCAAACATGGAGATTGCCATGTGAAACCGAAAATGCAAATAGTCTGCATTTTTTACCACTTTCATATGAAAGTTCCACAAAATGAGAGTGTGAATTGTGATTTATGTTTGTATTGAAACTAAGTGGGATTCTGCTTTGGGAAAATAAAATAAAAAAAAAAATTCCTCTGAAACCTGCAAATGTTATGTAAATGTTAAGCTAATGTGATAATATAATTAGGTGACATTTTAGAATCATAGATCAAAGAATGGTTAGTGTTGGAAGGGACCTTTAAGATAATCAAGTTCCACCCCCTGCCACAAGCAAGGACACCTCCCATTAGACCAGGTTGCTCAAAGCCATATCCAACCTGGCCTAGAACATTTCCAGGGATGGGGCAGACACAGTTTCCCTGGGCAACCTGTTCCAGTGTCTCACCACCTTTTCTTCCTAATACCTAATCTAAATTTTAAATTATTTTGCATAAACACTCTCTTTGTATTTGTATCTAGATATAAGATATATTTACTTTGGCTTATGAAGATGTAACTCAAATACTAACAGAATTTCAGGTACCTAATTTGAGTAAGACAAGGACTGCAGTTAATGAAGATACATATTTCTAATAAATAATCAGACAGAAAAACGTCTATATGCAAGCCAAAGCACCTAAAATTGGAGGAGATAAGGAGATAAATGAGACACATTTAAATTTAAAACAGTATGTAACTTCCCCATCTTTTTTATAGATGCCTATATATTCTACAAGCCTTTTCCTTTGAGAAAGATAAAAGCTTTTTTTTTTTTTTTTTTTAACTGAACAATTCGTTGGGATGACTGTCCCATAAGAAGACCAAGCAGCAACAAAGGAGAGTTAGAGTATCCTGGAAATTCAGTATACACAGCGGGATCAATCGCGATTGTTGGCAAGTCTTTACTTCAGAAAAATGAACAGTAGCTCTCACTGGAAATTCAGCCTTTGGTACAGTTATAGGGGCCTTGACAAACTGATGAGCAAGGCAAATATGACGCAATTGTTCTCACTTAATATGGCAAATGTAAAAGTCTTAAACACAGTTAAAAGATTAGCTTGTTTTAAGACCAAATGATCTTTTCTAAAAAGCTGAAAAGCAAGTTACTTCTCATTTTATGACTTTGAATAACCTCTCTCCCTTAAATGAATGCAAAATGCAAACGTATTCTGAAATGACATTCCATTTTCCTTCTTATGGTTACTTGTGCCTGAAAAGTCACTCTGTATTTAACCTTCCTAATAACATTATATGTAGGAGTTTATACTTGACTTCAAAAAATTCTCCTCCTCTACTACCCACACAAAATGAGTTACTGATGATCGTTTTAGTCTTTAGATACTGTTTAGAAAAGTAAGGAGAAAAAAGTTTCATAATGGATTAACCTTCACATCTTGTCTGAAGTAGGAGTACCGTGGAAATGAATAATTGGCAGTTCCTGGCTCTGTCAGATTCACAAAACCTCCCCACATTTCATAGCTTCAAAAATCTCTCTTTATTTGATATAAACCTATACTCACATTTCTTCCAACAAAGTCCATTTGCCAGTAAGGTAGGGATGCTAAATCAAAGTACAACTATATTTATTTGCATCTGTATGCCAGAAAGACTAATATGTCTAAAATAGGACACTGTTCTGAGAACAATACAAAGCCAAAAAACTAAAATGAAAGGGAGATGGGTCTCAGAGAACACAAGCAATATGTAGAACATTTTTACATTCCACTTTAGTCACCTAAAGCTGAAACAAATATGTAGAACATTTTTACATTCCACTTTACACTAGTCACCTAAATCTGAAACCGCTTACCTACATTTTACGTAAGACACTGTTTCAGTGGCCAGTGTTGATTTCAAATAAAAATGATATAGACTCATATGCAGCAGGTGATTTTTCAATCAGTTCCATCAAGACACAGTTAACCCGTGTGCTTGGTCTTATCCATATTAGTGAGTACATGGGAGCAGAAGTTCCTTGCTCTTACCAGAGACAAGAATTAGGCTTCTACTTTTCACTGAGTTTGACAACACTGAGATTTTTCTGGGTTTCCAAATAAGCAAAAACTGATTTGCCTTTCCATCATGCCAAAAAGGAAATAGAGCAACTTTCGCTCACTGCTCCAAAAACACACAGGAAATATACTTGTATTTTAAAGCATGTATGGAAAGGAGAGCATAGAATTTGAAGTGGTCCTTTGGCACATCAATAAATCTCATCTAACCAACATAGTTCGTTTGTCCCTTCACTCCCATTCAGTGAAAAAAGCCAGAGTGATCTTTGCAGCTGCTGCTTGTCGAGACAGACAGCATCTCAGAGATACACATCCATCAATATGTCCTGCAAACTTCTAAACGTTCTGAAGTGTTGTAAAGGAATAAATCTCACAGCAATAAATACGTCATTCCATATTTGGAGATGAAGTTTGAGAATACACAGTGTTATTTAGAGGAATAGAGGAATCTTGAAAACACTTTCTACTGCTGTTTTTCTTTCCTAAATTTTTAAAATTGGTACACAGGCTGCAAGTAGAATTAGCTTTTTTCTGGGTTTTTTTTTTGCATCCATATTGGGTTACCATCAGATAACCAAAGGAAAAAAGCTTTCTTTTTCTATCATCTGCAAAGGAGGTAGGCATAAAGAGGCTTGACAGAAATAATTTTGAGAAAAAGAATCAGATTTTAGTAGTTAATTCTAACAAATATGCAGTCGTATATTTTCAGTGAGAAAAACATGTCTTTAAAATTTACTATTGCATGCGGCCTCACACAAATAAATACAAAATCTAAAAGCCCCTGAAATTTAATTTTAAAACACCAGAAGATTTTAAGTAATAATGACTCTACTGTTTCCTCTTAGCCTCAGCAATGGATTATATCACAGGCAATGACTTCAAGTGCCCTGAAGGACAGACACTAAGTGTGATCTTGAACAAGTCACATTTTCTTTATGCCCCAGTTCCTTCTCTGCAATAATGGGATAGCAACACTTTCTTCTCTCACACAGAGATCATAAAGAAAAATACAAGAAGAACTGTGAAGGATTGCCACTCTAATTATCTGACTAAATATGGAATTTAGCAAGATACAGGCCTCTGTGATGGAGAAATTTATGTTTTCTTCTGAGGGGAACCAAGTACGGTTTTTCTCTTTAACTTGTTTCTTATTCTCCTGTCCTTTCCATTGAAAAGCCTATTTAAGTTCTTCTGTAGCAGTTATTACAGGGATATGTTAACACTACCCAGTCTGACCTGCTTCTTTAGCCTCCAATCAGAGGTGTAGCTTTCCCAGTTGTGGTAATTTGGGTGGAAAGGTTAATATAACTGCATGAGCCCCACATTTGGTGTGCTTGTCTAGGGAACAGTTCCAGGTTGAAGCCCCATTTCTGAACATACCAGTTCTGTGCTTGACGTAAATGGATCCTGTCACAAGCCACTGCTGTGGCTGACCACAAGCTGAAGTTTGTCACATCAATTTGAGCGGCATTTTGAAGGTGACTACGTACAGCAGAGCTGGACAACTGTCACACAGAGGCAGGGAACAGAGGAAGCACTTATAGGTTTGCTCACGTACCATGTTGTCATTGACTGATATAACTGGATAAATTCCTAGGTTATATTGTCTTTTTTTTTTTTTTTAGGAATACGTGTGAAGCAAATCAGCACAGAATCACAGTTAAATTCTGCAAGTCACTGTAGCTAAACTGGAACCCTGTATATAGGAGAAATAGCATTTCTTTCAGGAATGAGTGAAGAAATACAGTTATTTCAGCTATTGCTGTGTGAGCAGGCAGAAACAATTGAAAAGTGCTGGAGCAGATCCTTAACTGGTCTAGGAAGAAATGCTTTCTGGGAAGATCATTCTTATATTACCCAGTTCTGTACGTCATTCATGCCCAGTAGTAAACTTTTTTTCTACAGTTCTACTTTAGTCTTTGACCTGTTTCTGAGATCAGTTAATTACCAGCACAGCCAGGAGATAGTACCATTTCTGCATGATATGACAGTGAGAGCTTTCTTGTAAGTATCATGAAAATTTTGTGCAATGCTATTCACAGTCTCGCCTCATCACAGAAATACTGATTAGATTGTTGGAAGGGATCCTTCTGTTATGGATGACAGTTTATAATTTCCTAGCTTTTCTATGATCTTGGAGGCAGAAGGGCTACAATACAAAAGGAGCTGATGAAGCCTGCTCCATCTGATTGCACCTTGCTCTTCTCTAATGGTCCTGTGCTTGGTCTTATCCATATTAGTGAGTACATGGGAGCAGAAGTTCCTTGCTCTTACCAGAGACAAGAATTAGGCTTCTACTTTTCACTGAGTTTGACAACACTGAGATTTTTCTGGGTTTCTAAATAAGCAAAAACTGATTTGCCTTTCTATCATGCCAAAAAGGAAATAGAGCAACTTTCGCTCACTGCTCCAAAAACACACAGGAAATATACTTGTATTTTAAAGCATGTATGGAAAGGAGAGCATAGAATTTGAAGTGGTCCTTTGGCACATCAATAAATCTCATCTAACCAACATAGTTCGTTTGTCCCTTCACTCCCATTCAGTGAAAAAAGCCAGAGTGATCTTTGCAGCTGCTGCTTGTCGAGACAGACAGCATCTCAGAGATACACATCCATCAATATGTCCTGCAAACTTCTAAACGTTCTGAAGTGTTGTAAAGGAATAAATCTCACAGCAATAAATACGTCATTCCATATTTGGAGATGAAGTTTGAGAATACACAGTGTTATTTAGAGGAATAGAGGAATCTTGAAAACACTTTCTACTGCTGTTTTTCTTTCCTAAATTTTTAAAATTGGTACACAGGCTGCAAGTAGAATTAGCTTTTTTCTGGGTTTTTTTTTTGCATCCATATTGGGTTACCATCAGATAACCAAAGGAAAAAAGCTTTCTTTTTCTATCATCTGCAAAGGAGGTAGGCATAAAGAGGCTTGACAGAAATAATTTTGAGAAAAAGAATCAGATTTTAGTAGTTAATTCTAACAAATATGCAGTCGTATATTTTCAGTGAGAAAAACATGTCTTTAAAATTTACTATTGCATGCGGCCTCACACAAATAAATACAAAATCTAAAAGCCCCTGAAATTTAATTTTAAAACACCAGAAGATTTTAAGTAATAATGACTCTACTGTTTCCTCTTAGCCTCAGCAATGGATTATATCACAGGCAATGACTTCAAGTGCCCTGAAGGACAGACACTAAGTGTGATCTTGAACAAGTCACATTTTCTTTATGCCCCAGTTCCTTCTCTGCAATAATGGGATAGCAACACTTTCTTCTCTCACACAGAGATCATAAAGAAAAATACAAGAAGAACTGTGAAGGATTGCCACTCTAATTATCTGACTAAATATGGAATTTAGCAAGATACAGGCCTCTGTGATGGAGAAATTTATGTTTTCTTCTGAGGGGAACCAAGTACGGTTTTTCTCTTTAACTTGTTTCTTATTCTCCTGTCCTTTCCATTGAAAAGCCTATTTAAGTTCTTCTGTAGCAGTTATTACAGGGATACCCAGTCTGACCTCCTTCTTTAGCCTCCAATCAGAGGTGTAGCTTTCCCAGTTGTGGTAATTTGGGTGGAAAGGTTAATATAACTGCATGAGCCCCACATTTGGTGTGCTTGTCTAGGGAACAGTTCCAGGTTGAAGCCCCATTTCTGAACATACCAGTTCTGTGCTTGACGTAAATGGATCCTGTCACAAGCCACTGCTGTGGCTGACCACAAGCTGAAGTTTGTCACATCAATTTGAGCGGCATTTTGAAGGTGACTACGTACAGCAGAGTTGGACAACTGTCACACAGAGGCAGGGAACAGAGGAAGCACTTATAGGTTTGCTCACGTACCATGTTGTCATTGACTGATGTAACTGGATAAATTCCTAGGTTATATTGTCTTTTTTTTTTTTTTTAGGAATACGTGTGAAGCAAATCAGCACAGAATCACAGTTAAATTCTGCAAGTCACTGTAGCTAAACTGGAACCCTGTATATAGGAGAAATAGCATTTCTTTCAGGAATGAGTGAAGAAATACAGTTATTTCAGCTATTGCTGTGTGAGCAGGCAGAAACAATTGAAAAGTGCTGGAGCAGATCCTTAACTGGTCTAGGAAGAAATGCTTTCTGGGAAGATCATTCTTATATTACCCAGTTCTGTACGTCATTCATGCCCAGTAGTAAACTTTTTTTCTACAGTTCTACTTTAGTCTTTGACCTGTTTCTGAGATCAGTTAATTACCAGCACAGCCAGGAGATAGTACCATTTCTGCATGATATGACAGTGAGAGCTTTCTTGTAAGTATCATGAAAATTTTGTGCAATGCTATTCACAGTCTCGCCTCATCACAGAAATACTGATTAGATTGTTGGAAGGGATCCTTCTGTTATGGATGACAGTTTATAATTTCCTAGCTTTTCTATGATCTTGGAGGCAGAAGGGCTACAATACAAAAGGAGCTGATGAAGCCTGCTCCATCTGATTGCACCTTGCTCTTCTCTAATGGTCCCTGATACTTGGGCTAGGCAATTCTACAAACAAAGAGAAGAATAGGTACCAAGGTACCAAAAGTGTAATGCTCTTTTCCTGTTTCCACTTCTAGAAGTTTATACAGCTGGAAGATAAATCCACATTTTTCCACCTGGTTCATAATGTAAGGAAGAGTATATTTGTCCCCAAGGCACTGATCCTGCATAAGGCAGGCAAGCGTGGCTTGTAGGTGTGTGCTTGAAGAATCCCTTCAACGTTACAGTATAAAAATTTACAGCTATTCCACCTCCAAACTACATGCTGCTAAACGACAAGAAAGAAATCAGGTCAGCTGTCAGTCAGTCTGTCTACTCCGTCCAGATAGCTAACTGGAGCTACAGAGTTATAGTAATTAGACTAATATTTACCTGTTTTTCAGTCTGCATTTAAACACATTTAGACACATGACAGTACTTGGGATAGATGCATGACAGTCTCTCCCTGTCAGACTATTAGTTTGCCCAGTTCAAACTGGGTGAGAGGTTTTCTGAAAACAGAATGAGAGCTAATGAAGACAGAATTTTGCCAGAAAATGATTTCCTGATCATAAAGCTACTAGTTGCTACTGCTCTGAACCAGCAAGTAAAAGTGGGACAGTTGGTGCCTCTCTTGGCATGTGTCAGGATAAATACTAAAAACAAATAATAGCTGTAGAAAATTAGATACACATAAGATAAATGATTGGATTTCAAATGCAATTGAAACTTAATAGCTAAATTCTAGCCACACTCCACTTAGTAGAACTGCGAAGCGAGTGGCAAAGACCATGAGTCATGTAATTTTTATTTGAAAATGTAAAGGTTCTAATCTTTAACAGGTTTACTTGCAAAATAGAAGACACTATATTTTGTGTAAAGGAACAGAGTGAGACCACTACTTTTTTAAAACTATATTTTAAAATTACTAAAAAGAGAGAAAAATACATCTCTCTCATGTCTCAGCCCTCATAATATTAATACATAATAGGCACCGACATTGTTCCTATTGCTTTGATGGGAAATTTCTGCCAGACAAAGCATACTCTTTGTTGAATCTGCAAAATGCAATTTAGAAACAGCACAAACCAGAGGAGACAGCAGTATGGCACAGCCAGTGATTTAAGTAAATAAGAGTGTTGACAAAGGCAAACACTTTAAAGTTAGGCAACAGATAAATGGCCAAATACCACAGAAAATAAGAAGAAATATTTATGCCATTTAAATAATTTGGCTGGTGTGAGAGGTAGAAATTAAATTTAGAAACTGTTTGCCAAAAAAACCCACCCTGAAGGAAAAGGTTGGGAGAAATTTCTATTTGGACAGAGATTAAGGAATAACCCCTGACACTGCAGCAGTAATTATGGCTTCTATCATATGTACTGAAGAGAGATTACAGAAGTGATAGTAAAATCTCTAGCCAATTCCACTGGTGTAAAACAGTCAAGAGTAGAAGCAGACCCTCCACACAATATTCTGGAACAGTTTACCTTTTGTAATGGAGGTGTACAATGTCAGGATGACCTATTGACTGTTACAGGTTGTTAAGGGTAAGTAATGGTTCCACTTTTTTGTTTAAATATTAGCTAGTGGAAGGTCTAGAAATTTGTATCAAGCAATGCAAGTAGTTTACTAAATGTAGAATGAAGGACTTATCCAATAGTCCTAATGGCTGTGCTACAGTCAGAGAAAATGAGATGATATATATACAAGTAGAAAATAAAATCTGGTTTCACTGATTTTTTAGTAGGTGTTCACAAACAGTGAAACCGAGCCCTGAAAGACTCAGTCTGTAGTAACAGTGGGCTTAGAATTACATCAGTAAAAAATGAGTCTGGGAAATTTGTTCCAGTAGGATTGAACTGGTGAAGTTCACTTCTGATCAGATTAATAGCAAAATTTGACCACTACACAAAGCAGTTCAGTTGCAGAGACAGACAAAACAAAGCAGGTCTCTTAGAAGTATCTTAAATACTATGTAATTGTCAACTCCCATATGGACTGGGACAAATGACAGTGTTATGGTATTTTAATAAGTGATTTGAGATTAAAAAGATGTTCAGAGGTGTGGACTGTCATGTCCTTTTTCTCCATTCAGACAGATGGAAAATATTTTCCAATACAAAAGAAAGCTATATTGGATAATAATCTACAGCTAGAATTGGGAACAGAAACAGAAAGCCAAATGATTTAAGACAAAATGGCAAGGATTCCTACTGTCTTTGAGAGGAAGGGTGATCAGGACAAACATAACCAAACAGGAGGGAGGAAAGAAAAGAAATAAAACCACTTCATGAAAATGATGTTATGTATCTAACAGAAGAAAATTATCTTAAAGAGCAATGTTTCCAACCAACCATGAAAAATACTTTTATACTATTGTAATTTCAAATGGATATGTATTGTACAGAGTTTCATTGCCCAAACTCCACACTGAGGGAGTAAAGATGTTACTTTTTGTCTTGGAGGACCTGTTATACAATCAATTGTAACAGTCAAACAGAACTCTAAGACTAGAATGCAGGATCTTTTCATATAACTGCAGAAGTAGTCCCAGGAGCAGAAATCATAATTCAACTTTACTCCTAGCTGAGAGTCCTATCCTTTATGCTGTAGAGGCATGCTGCCTCCTTTCTTCTGAATCAGTGAGAATTAAACTCTGAATTAATAAAACTCAGTAGTTGGGTTAGTCTTCCCACAGGTGTGTATTTCAAGTCCACAGCCAGAAAACACAAAGAGCATCAAGACTTTCACAGTCATTTCAAGTGTTCAGCCCCATAAATTGTTTGAAAATAATGAAGAATAACACCTACTTTGAAAGTTGGTGAGAGACCTACTATGAGAGGAATCTGGGCTGTGGATCTCATGGTGACCTTCTAACCTTCAACTGTAGGAGCTGAGAGTCTAAATCTCTGTACTTTCAGATATAGCCCTGTATTCAGCATTTTTTGTTGCCCAGCTCTTGGCCATTTTGTAATAAATTGTATTGACAAAAGGCAATGATCACAAGTTGCAGCAAGCAAAATTCCAATTAGGTATAAGAAAAAGAAAAAAGAAAAAAAAAAAAGGTTGACCATACTTCAGCAGGGGAGAGCAAGGGAAATCACTAGATGATTTCTGGTGGTTTGGTCTGACCTGAGTTATTATATACTTCAGGGATGATTTTGTTTCCTTTACAGCCCACTGATACCACTAAGTCTTCTCAGGTGGTATATAATGAATGTTAGTTCATGATAATATCTATGCTTAACATGGATGGTCAGGAGTCAAAGAATTAAGCTGCTCAGCAGGTGACTGTGAGTAGTTGATATAGATTTACCAAGAATAAATTATGGTTTACATACCTGTTTGCATTCTATAATAAAATGGCTGATGTGTGGATGAGCAAACAGCTGTATATGATGTCTACCTTGGCTTTAGCAAGGCCATTTTGACACCATCTTCCATGGTATCCAAGATAAAAACTCATTTTCTGGGTGGGTGCATGATTAGATTGGTTAAAAATTGGCTGGGTCATGAGGGTAGAGGTTAATGGTCTCTATTGGAAATTCATTCCAAATGTATTTCCTCAGGAATCTAGCCTGTGAACTCTCTGCTTTGTATCTTCACCAGTACCTTGGATGACACAAGACTGCCGGAGCAGATGATACACTAAAGGGCAAGGCAGACATTCAGAGGGACCTAGACTGACTACAGAAATGGGTAGCACAGAAATCATGAAATTCAAAAAGGTAAAATTCAAAGTCCTCTACCTGGAATGAACCAACCCACTGCATCGTTACAGGCTGGACACTGCCCGGCCGGTTACCAGCTTTGCTGAAAATGACCTGTGAATCCTGGTAGACAACAACCTAAATACAGGTCAGCAGTGCTCCCTGGCAGCAGGTAAAGCTAACAGTAAGTTGGATTGCATTAAGCGGAATATAGTCAGCTCGTCAAGGAAGATGACCGTGCCCCTTTACTCGGCACTTGTTAGATCACAGAGGGAATGCCACATTGAGTTTGGTGCTCCCTCTGTATGAAAAAAACATTGATAAACTGCAGCAAGTTAAGTGGGTGCCACCAAGACGGTCAGGGGCTGGCGCACAAGGTACAAGGAGAGGCTGAAGGAACGGGGTTTGTTCAGCTTGGAAAAGAGCAGGCCATTTTGCTGCTAGCAACTTTCCAGTACTTATGATAAAACTACTGGAAAAATGGAACCAAGTTCTTTACAGTGATGCTGTAGGAGGACAAGAAAGAAGGTCAGAAATTAGGAGGGAAGATTCTGACCAAACACAGGGAAAGCACTTTTACCAGAAGGATGCTCAAGCATTGGAGCAGTTTTTCTGTCCACGAAGGTTGTGGCATCTCCATCCTCAGAGACCTTGAAACCTGTCTGAACAAACCCCTGAGCAGCGGCAGCTGAATTCAGTGTTGATCTGGCTTTGGGCAGGGGATTGGATACTTGAGCAAGGGGCCCAGTGATTATACAGCCTAACGTTTAAAGCAGTGTGTCTTCTTGATTGAACAAAAGACTTCAGCATGGTGAACCCCAATTTAAATGGATGAGAACTTGAAATCTGCTTTTATATCAAGCTGATATTTTCTTCTCTAAGAGCTTAAGACTGCCACTACTTTAACAGAGCTCTCTGATACCAGACAGAGTAAACTAACTTTTCAGCATGAGGCACCTACTTTCTAGTTGGAGTCAAAAACCTAAATCTCAGTACAAGCAGAAAAAGTGAACAAGGAATACACTCCGAGAAGAAACTGAACAGATTTAGGTCCCAGCACTGACACTGAAAATGCACAAAAAGTATCAAAGTCTTCTCAATGTCACTCTTCCACTATCATTTCTACACCTTCTGTGATTGTGAACACAGCCCAGCATGCATGGTGATCCCACTGCTGGCAAGGTTCTTACAGGAACCTTGTAGGAGGGTTCTGTCTTACCCTCCTGTAAAAATCTGGTTTTGAAGACAAGGCTATGTTTGCAATGTTACTTTATCCCTGACTACATCAATATGCAAATTAAGGGCACGTGCAGGGGAGGAAGCTACATTATAAATATGAGCGTGGATTTTTATTGTTCACAGCTGTCTTTGTCTCCTCAAAAAAATTGTCTCCCTGCCCTAAATGTTCATAATAGCTAAGAAATGGAGACTGAATTGCTTTTGAACTTTAATAATGAATCCGCAAGTGGAGGAAATAGGTTTTGTCTGCAGATTCTGAATTTTTTTTTAATAGCAAAAATTGCTTCACATAATTCATTTATGTAAATATCCCCATGGAGTAATTGCATCAAACTCCTTGACAACTTAAAACTGCTATGCTTGTGTTCCTGCAAAGCATTCTGCTGCCTGACGGCTTTTGGCAGAAATCTAGTAAACACACATAACTCAATTACATGAGTTTTAATAGAAAATGGAATTATTTTATTCATAACATTGGCATTCTATGTGTTTATTAAACTGTCCTGCTTTTCTTCTGTGTTGATTAAATGGAAGTCAAACTGTTAAAGGAATCCTTTGAGGATATTATGCTGAATTCTCTGCTGATACAGATTGGCATAGCACCAGGTTTGGTCCAGTAGTTTCAGTAGAGCAGCAGAAATTTAACAATCGTGCCTTATAGCCAAGGCAACTTATAGCAATAGAGCATCAACTTGAGCAAGTAATCAGCAGACTGAAGAACCCAAGTGTCTCTGGTTTGTTTCCTTTGTGCTTTTTTTTAAATCTACTTAGTTTATTTCTGAAAACAAATGGCTACTGGAGAAGAAATTCTAAGAAAAATCTTATATAAACAATTTATTGTGGGTAAAAATATCTTCAGAATGAAGTAATATATATTGGACCTGCAGCAAAAAAACCACCATCAAAAAATAAAAAAAGTTAGTTTCTTCCTACCAATATCCATATGGCTTTAGAACTGATTGATAGATGCTGTCACATGCCAAAGATGATAATGGAGCTTGTGCATTTAATAAAAGCACATACTCCTTTGTCATTTGGAAGTCTCATTTTATCCATGTGCAGCACCTCACTGAGTATGAGCACCTCACTGGAAACTATACATTCCTGCAGGTTCAGATCAGCCTAGGCGATTACCGCAGGCCAGAAAATTCTCCGTGGACGTTTTTGACCAGCCAAGGGAATTTATGAAAGGTCATAATGGGCAAGAAATAGCTCTAGCTTCTGAAAAACTTCTTTCCCTATCTCCCCTGATATATAGCCCCTGCTACATCGTAAGTATCTAAAAGCAAGATACCACCTTTTAGACTGAATATTCTGCTAGTGCTACTTTTGAATGTGAAATGGTCACTCTCAAACACAGGAACGCAGAGGGAGGTGCTGCCTTCCACAGAAGCAACCAAATGCTCCATGATCTCCTTCAAGGACTGTGAGCCAGGATGACTGAACAGTTTCTGGCCCTGGTGGGACAGGGCTCCTGACTGTCATCCCCTGAATGCTGAGGAACCACAGTCCTACTGAAGGGCAAGGGAACATCTTGTTCCTGTGCAGGACTAAGTACACAATCTGAGTTTCCAAGGAACACTTCAAAACTCTGGATCCTACTTTGTTGAGTGGTGGAGCTGTTGGCAGTTAAGACAATGACAACAGAAGCTAAGCACTTCTAAAAAGCAGATGAGTGGAAACATTCTGTAATGCTGCTAGGGCTGCTTCTGTGCTTTGGGAATCTGATAAAATGAACAAGATAATAATTAAGATGATCTCAGACTACACAGATATTTTCAACAAGAGCACGCAAGATTAGATTAAAGGATTTTTTTATGTTAGAAAGCTCTTAAAACTTCTCAAATTTTATTGCTTGTTAAGTTTGAAACAAAAAAACCCCATCATTTTTTCATAATGATAAGACCTGTATTTATAGTTGGTGCCAAGGAAAGGTATGAAGAGAGGTTCTTGCTTATACTTACTGCTATAAAACCGAAGGTCCACTAATTTCATTATTTGCCCCATTGGAGGGTTAGAAACAGAAAAGTGTAGAGGGGTCCCACCTGCAGGGAGGAGCAGACAGGACAGGTGACCCAAAACTAGTTCATTAGCTTGAGGAATGACTGCAGACATTTTCTTCTGCCTTTCATACCAAAATGAAATATGTGGACAACATGTTTTGAAGCAGGGAAGGCAAATGAAGGTGAGTCCACAGAAGAGTTTGACTGACCTGACATCAAAGAACCACCCTTGCAATTTTGCAGCTTTCCTGATGCGTGGTTGGTGCACAGCACAACATGCTTCAAAGCAAGGCTTCTAGGAAGGAGGTTAATCGATGGGCTAGACTGGGGAGGTCAGCTCTGTGATGTGTCCCAGGGGCTTTTACCATTGTTTGTCTGCAGGGGCAGCAGGCTGACATGCACTGTCACCTCCTTCCAGTATGCACGCCTCTTTCTCACAAAAAGCAGGGTCCCACCTGCAGGGAGAGGAAAGGATGGCTCCCCCATGCCAGGATGTCACTTTTGATACAGCACTGAAACACAGTGTATACCAGGAAAAAAAAGAAGTCCTCTCAGGTCTTCTTATTTTGGTATAATTGTAGAAGACTTCAAATTCATCTTTGATAAACAGTCAGATTTATCAAACAAAAGTAAATGTCCTGGTCCAGATTGAAGATCATAGGTCGCCTCTGAGGAGAAAACAGGGATCAGAATAGCCAAAGCAGAGATCCAAGTAAGAAAGCTATATGGGGTCTGAAATTGGTATCTCACAAATAGAATATTTTAAGTGTCCATGTGCCAAGATAACAAAGACAAAGAAAATGACATTTTCTTGGTACTTCTTTTGGGAGATATTAGAGATTTTGTCAAAAGCTGTCAAAACCTGTTTTAGTTGAAATTGAGAGGTGGCAGCTGCATGGAGTGCAACCTAGAATACTACTGAACATTCAAGGGATCTGATAGGAGAAAAAAAAGATGAGTGATGGCTGGTAACTTCTGAAATGACAAAAAATCAAAATGAGATTTACATTAGGCGTTTGACTTCTAATTGTTTGTAGTGGCCCAAACTTGTTTAGATTGGTCCTTGTGAAGAAAAAGTTCCATCCTGGGTAGAGAGACCAAAGAGAGTTATGACATTTTGTTGTTTGTTTTTTTTTTTTTTTCTTTAAGGCAGGGAAAATTATGCATAGCTTTTATAATACAGAAAAGAGCTGAACAGAAATCTAGAAGATTAGGGACTTACAGATGGGCATAGAATAGATAAAACATATATATCTGTAGCAGCGAAATAAGAAAGGCAGCAAACAAGTGGAGAGGAGAGACTGCTATACCTGCTATCTTTTGATGAACCATAAAAATCCCATTCAGTGAGGAGGGCAAAATGGCAGTGGCAGGGAAAGTAACAAGCCTAAGACTGTCACAGGCACCTATTAATCTTGAAATTTAAGACTGCTTTGCACAAATAATGGACATGAAAACAAACATAGAGTCCATCTGTTCATGGATTTCCAAAATGCTCTAAATTATGAAAGCACAGTAGGTCTGAATGTAAGCACTAAGGCATCACAGTCTGTTTATGTTTTCATGAGCTGATGTATATTTAGTTGCATTTGAACATGGTCCTATTTTGATCCACTGTGAGCATCAGCATGATTCTAAGGTTGTTCCAAAGATGGGTCTGCCGACAATTCAAAATGGAATTGTCATGGAGTGGTGAAGAGGGAGAATTGTCTTTGAACTGCCTGAATATGGTCAGCTTGCAATGCAATTTTCAACACCGATTCCCAAATCTTCTTTGCACAATACTGTAAAAGACCAGACTAATGGACATGCTGGCTCTAAGAAATTTTTGTTTGCTGTTGATTCATATTTTTATTGTACACACTGTTGTACACAGTAGATTGTACCCTAATTTTTTTTTATATTCTTCTCATTGAAAGCTAAGGCTGATGTCCCTGTGGAATCTAGCCAGAAAAATAACATACTATAATAGTGATTAAAACTCTATTGATAATCTATTTTCAATTACTGCTAGCATGAATGTTAAAGTACTTACACAATAAATGAACAATTTCAAGAATTAGACATATGAATAGCCTTGATATCACTGGAAACAGGATATGAAAATATGGTAAAGCAGCACTAATCCTGCCCTTCATAGCCCAAATGGAAACAAAATAATTTTGTTGTTGAATGTTTGAAATACAATGACTGTATAATTTGCTTAGAACAAACATCATTAGCTTAGGTGATACTCGTAACTCTCTTCAGCACACTCTTCACGTAAATCAAATCTGCCCTGCTTTCAGGGACTTTAGAGACTTTTAATAATGAGTAATATTGACATATTCCTAAATATTTCTCTCAGATACTTGCTAAATTATTGATGCCTGTCAACCCAGTGAGTATTTGAAAGAAGGGTATCGACATAATGGAATTAAATTTGAAATCAGATTAATTTTGATGCCTGTGTCAAAAAAAATATGAGTAATAAAAAAATCAAGTGAAACATAACAGACTTTTAAGGATGCTCTGGACCACAGCCTGAAAAAGGGCTTCATGAGACAGAACAACCTAGGATTCTAAAGGAAAGTAATATTTTTTGAATGGTTCATGTCGCTCTGAAGGCAGTTGATTGTCATCAACTTCTCTAACAATTAGGTTCTTTTGAGATAGTTTCAGAATATGTTTACAGGGATAATAATAGAATATGCTCTCAATTTTTCCTTTGATGAAATAGTACTTGTTTCACAGGACAATATGACCATGATAATTCTTTCCTCTTACTTCTCAATTACATGTTTATACGGAACAGTGAAGAGAATTAATTTTGCAGTGAATCTTCAGTTTCCTACAAATACCTGACTGGGAACTTGTATACAGAGGAGCTGCAGTTATCTGATGAAAGATGTAATGCTAAGGCAGTTTATTTTAACTGGTGCAAGTTTGTCTGTAAACATTTATTAGTTTGTTGCTTCTCTCTTTACAAAAATGATAACAAACTTCTCTTGCATCCCAGAAAGAAACAGCATCACACCATGTACTTACTGATTGTGTACAAACACAGAAGACCCAATTGCAAACAGACTGGTTTTCTGACTGGTTTCTGGCAGCTCACAAAACACAGAACCTACTGGGACGCACGACCAGTCTCAAACTATTTTAAAGTTGAACATTTAACCCTGAAGTTTAAATACCCTAGTTTATTTTAGCATTAGCTTGCAGCTTTCTTTGGGATGTAGCCTCACTTGTGGGACTTGGAGCTCAGTGAGGCCCAGAGACCCAGAAGCTCCAGCACATGGGGCAGTAGATGCCCCCAGAAAGATGCAGTTATTTAGGGTCATCTTCAGCACTTCCTGCTGGTGAGAAGGAGGGCCCCAGATTTCACCCCATCCCAAGGGCTGTGGGGACACAGATCAGTTCACTTGGAGATGGTACTGCATAGCTCTCCTCTAGATGTGGCCCTTTGAAAGGCAGTGTTAGAGGCTCAGCAGGCCCTCCCATACCGCAGAAGTAAGAGAACCTTCCTGTAATGTGCCAGGAGAACTTTTCAGTCAAGATTTTGTAGATTTTTCACGGCGGTTTGTGTGCCAGGCTTAACTGAAAGTAGTTCAAATCCCAGTATTTTATTTCTGTATCCTTGTCTGTACTGCTTCGCAGTGTGCGATTATATGGATTTGCTTTTTTGCTTTCCTTAAAAAGTTCCTGTTTTTTTGTATACCAGGTTACTAGTATTTGGGGAGGGGTTTAAACTGTGAAAACCCCTATGTTGGCAGCATAAAATATTCTGGCTGTTCATAGCAAGCAACAGAAAAGATAACAACTAGTACAAGTTTCCCATTTTAGAGAGCAGCTAGTGGTATCTTGTTGTCTAGAATCGAAGATGCTCAGGTCTGGGCTAGCAAAATATCTGTTTGATAAGTTTATCTCCTACTCTCTGTTAAGTATCGTGTAATCCAAAAAGGCAGCAATAAGAAACAAGACTTCATATTGAGCATACCCAGCCAAAATAGTATTTTTATAAACGCACATAATATGCTTATTAACTTCTATGTACAAGCTGTTCTACTAAATTGTTTACCCTTTGTACGAACATTACTGTCATCAGATTGGATAAATTATGCTATAGGTGAGCTATTATTAATTGCATATTGTGTCTTCAGTTTAGAAAAATAAGTTTAAGTTGTAAAAAGAAGATTGTAGCTTTACCATAATATCCTAAAGAAAATTCTGACTGCCACAGGAATTGATTTTTAATCATATATTTCTCCTATTCATGTTGAATTCCACAATTCAAGGTTCTCTGTAGCAAGAGAAATACATGACCACAAACAATATTAGCCTTTAGATATGTTGCAAACATTCCCATTTCTATCTGAACCTCCTCTATTGACTCAATGTTTCTGCAAAAATGCTTTGTTCTATTTATGTTGCTAGTAATAGTAAGATTTTTAAAAAATCAGTACTGATGTAACATTATCTCCATTCACCTCTACATTTTGCTATCTTCCTGAATATTAGTTTATTGCTAATATTGATTATAAAGCACTGGGATTTTCTATAACTTTCAGCTTCACATTTTGGGAAGAACTTTACAACTCTCCAATAAGAAATCAGAAACTGAAAGGTTAGTGCTTTAGACAGATAAGATTCAGCCTTTTCACCAGTTTCAATAGCAAGTATTTCCTCTGCCAGCCTGTATTTCACAGGTTTCCTTTGTATTTCTGCATTTCCCGTGAGCTGCAGCAAAAGCATGTGTGAAACATGGGAACACAGTCCATAAGGATTTATGTGCTTAACCGACTTAAAAAAGTCTGGCAACAGCTCCTTTCCATATTGATCTGCCCAAATTTCCAAGGTAGCTCTATTATCAAGAATCAAGGCTTTCACATTAACTCTGCTTTCCATAGATTCTCATCCATCCTGTCAAAAATTCGTATTTTTCACTGAATTTCATTATGCTGAACACGTAACTTGATAAAAAGCCAATATTCATCTCAAGTTTGGCTGCAGTACAGTGCAATTACTTCTCTAAAGGAAGTACAGACTGAACTCCCTTCATTTTGGTACAAAGATGCGCACATGCTGTGCACGAGGTGACAGTCTACTGGACTCAGGAGGTGTTGGAACAAATCTGAAAGGACTCACTGATTATGGAGATAAGTATTAACTTTGCTGTGCTGGACCCTTTCAGATTTTTCCATGAAGTGGATCAGCTGTTGGTAAAAAGAGTATCTTTTAATGACCATGTTCTCTCATAGTTGTCACGGACATACTTTTTTCCCATTGACAGATACAATAAATATCTATTTTTAATTATGTTCAAGGATAAAAAAATACTTTCTTGCTTTCTTTTAATTGTAAAACTCACACACTATCATCTATTGATGATCTTTTTAGAATATATATCCCCCAAGGACAGCAAAGTGATGCCATTTTTTGAAACCCATTTTCAGACACATTCTTCAATATTGATACTTTACTTGCTTTTTTAAATTTTTTGTTTAAAGGAAACTAACCACAGAATCTGAACGGTAAGATGATAAATAACAAAAGCAACTGATTCATGGAGTGAGACAAAATCTGAAGACTTTCTTAAAGCAGCAGGAGTACCAAACTATCATGTAGCCAGCCTGGAAGTAAATTAATAGATGCAGTGTGAAATTCAGCAACATAGATCCCAAGCCCATTACTTTTCATCCTAATAAGCATTTCTTCTGCAAAACTAAAATGCTTATGATGTGGAATGAAAAAACCCTGGATGTGTTTTTTGACAGTGGATATGAAAGACCATTATGCATACACTGGAGCTTAAAATAATGTTCCATGTGTGCCTCAGTTTCCCTATGAGCCTGAGCACAACAGTGTCTGGATGGCTGCATAATCGGTGAGTTTAGCATATGATGGCTGGTGACAGCAAACTTGTAAGGTAGAAGAGATAGGCAAGGACAACTGACTGCCAACTCCTTAAGGTACCAAGATAAAAACCCATTTTTGAGACTAATTGAGTTACAATTAAAACATGTTTACAAAGTTGGTGATGGGGTTGTGGAAGAATGTCTAGAGAAGCACAGACTAGATTGGTTCACTTGACTTTGCAAGACAAAAGCAAAGTGCTCTTTATAGACATAGCACCTGATGGATTTTATGTAATACCAGGGAAGAAAAGAACTACTGAAGCTACAGGAGAATTATGTTAACAGCAGAGGAAAATTTTAAAAAGCCAAAACTTGCTCTGCATAACTTCAGGCTGCAAATCAGAGGAAGTTTCTTACCGTTAAAGCAGCAAGGGTATGGAACAGTCCTCCAACCAGAGCTGTGCCAGACAAAAAAAACACCACCCTTAATTGGTTTCAAGACTCATAAACTGATCAAGTTAAGAGGAATTATAAAAGTGTGTTGCTTACAATAGCCTGGTTCCAGCCCCCTGTTCCTATTGCAGCTCTGGACTCCTTTGGGAGTTTATTAGCAAGGATCAGAAGCATTGCAAGTGGCACCGTGGTATGTGTAGCCAAACCTCCCCCAGGAGAATCAGAGCTAGTATCAAAACTACCAGGACTGGTGTACATCTCCTCATATATGATTGCCTGTCTCAGAATCCACTGAATAAACCAAATGTGGAAGCCTTGATCCCTGTTCTGTTTGTTTTCAGAGTAATTATCGCTGTTGGCAACTCTGACAGACAAAGAATGACTCAGAGTGAATTAATATGTCCACGAGCAAAAGCAGAGTGTTTACAGCTAAAACAGGACACAGCTACAGTTGCATAAGCGTATCCATACTACAGTCATGACAGAGAAGTCTATCATACATAATACAAACCACACTGCTTCTCTCTCCCTCACTTCCATATCCTCTATCAGTACTTGTAACATGAGGAATTACATCTGGATTGTTGCTAATGACAACATTTTTCAGAAAAAGTCATTCTTGTGGTCTTTAGAATGTTGCAACTTCACTTAAGCCAAAATTTTGGTTTTCAAAGATGCTTTTAAACAGCACCAGTAAAGTTGGAAATCCTGGGCTGCTCAATCCATCATGATTAGAAAAAGAAGTCTCTGGTTTTCTGTAGGAAAATAACAATTTCTAAAATACTTTTGTGTAAAAACTTGCAACACACATTAAAGTGTAGTGGAAACAATTTTTTTTTTTAAATCTTTACAGTAATTTTCAAATCAGATTCTCCTCTGGTCAATTATATGACAGGATCAAATTACCTGCCATTAATGTGCACAATGCACAGCAAACCTGAAATACTATTATATGAAAAACTTTTATAAATAACTACTTATTACTCTGTTTTGACTAGGTGTAGGCTGTAAGTGATGTTAACAGCAGTTCTGTTCTAAGACAAATCAGGGTTTGTAAATTTCACAAATTTAAAAAAATAGCCAACCTTGTGTATCAGGATCTGAGCTGAAACACCCCAGGGTCCAGAACACAAGTTCAAACAACTGCGGCCATGACTAGCGATTAGAATATAGTCCAGTCTGAGTTACTGGCCCCTGCTCTCAGAGCACTCCACATTAATCAACTGCTTAAGGTAAAACAGCCTTCATCTTGGGACTCTCTGATCCAAAGGAGTTTCCTGCACTGTGGCACAGTTCAACCGGGGGGGGAAAGCATCTGTCTCAGAAGAACATAGCATCCAGCTTGTGGGAATAGCACTCTAATGCGAAGTGGAACATTTGAGTTGGAACTCCCCCAGGCTCAGGAAGATCTGACACTAGGTCGACTTTCTGGTCTCTCCCCTTGGCTATGAAAAGGAGGGTTATCATCAGTCCCATGATACATGAAAATACTGACTGGAGCCAAGGCTAAAAACTGAGATAGATCTGGACTATTGGAGCATGGCTGTGCCTGCAAGGACCTGAAAGTCAAAAGTAATGTGCAATGGACTTGAGGGACTGAGCAAGTTTTCTGAAAATAACAGTTAAGGATTTAAATAGAAATTACGTGTCTAGTTCCACTTCAGATCAGCTCCTCTATCCCTGAGTTTTATTATCTAACTCTTATGTGCCCTGAGGTACTCACTAAAAATGTACAATGCCTGGTCTGCCCTGAATTTGCTTCAGATCTTTGTTAGCTGTTACATCCCATCATGCTCTTTTACATCCTTGGCAAGATAAATCTTAGGCAAGACTGAGGTAGCAGAGCCACGTTTAAAATAACTGTTAATGTTAAGGCTGTTTAGCCTTATTAGCTCTTATAGCCCATAGAAAGCAAAGGAAATTTATGGAGAGCTACTCCCTATATGATGGCACAAATCGAGTATTTACCAAGTAAAACTCAACCTTAATGAAAGGCCATTTTTAGAACTACTGATTAACATTTAACATGCAGTGGTGGATGCATAATTTATCAAGTTAAAGCCTTAAATATTTTTATCTCCTCTAGCTCTCCACACTGTTATTGAGGGTTAAAATGAGGTAATTCTTTTTTGTTTGCTTTGGCAAACAGATTCTAAGACATAACTGCTCGCAAACAAGGACAAATGAAAGGTTAAATTAATGGCCAACAGGTATTTGTTAAAAAAATCTCTACCCATAGGAAAAACTCACATTATCAATAAAAGCTCACTTCAATGGTGCTATTATCTGCCTGAAACCTTGTGGTGCCACTTTTCACACAGATTCATTTTCTGAAGATGCTGTGGAAGACTGGAGAACAGGTCTGCCACCGAATCAATACAAAGAATTTATAGCAAGTTCTTCACATAATATGAAGAATTCTTCATACTAAAAGTCAGCACGGGGTACTAGCTACAAGAGTTCATGACTACAACAAACTCCTTGCTGATTCTTTTGAGTGAAGTTTGAGTTTATACAAATCTTTGCTGTAACATGGCAGAACTGTTTTTCCTAAGTGCCTGAGACTTTCAAGCATTAAGATTTTGGACTCAAGCTGACAGCTTGTGTGCAAATCTTTTCTTCATTTAGGTCTTTGCATAGGAGACCAGGTGCACTGCCAGCAGGCTGTTTTGTTCAAATGATATGCAAAATACTTGGCTGTACACCAAATCAGTATCTGTAGAATATAAGGAAACTGGAATTTATATGCAGGTCAACTCAAATCTTCATTTGCTGGGCAAAGGAACTGTGCTTAATTCATCTCCGGAAATGCTCTTCACATGAAGACATGACACTTTGTACCTTCCACACCTCTGTTCTACGGCTTTGTAGTCATTACCACACAAAGCATCTGAATATTTTCAGCATAGATTAAAACAAATGAGTTCTGAATTAGAGGAGACCCAGAAGTCCAATTTCTCTGTTCCCTCACGGGAGATATTTCTCCGAGACATATTGTGCAAGACACTCACCATCTCTTCACCCATGCAGTAAGGAGATGGCTTATCCGGTATTCCCTTCATTTTGATTTGTAGCTGAACTCTTCCTTACACAGAAAAGAATAGCCACTCCTGACCAGGTTAATAGACAGGAACCTTTATTAGTAAAGAATTTTTGATAGAATTTAAATAAGCTTATTAGTTAATTTTGCTGGTGGAAAATAAGTCGCAGAACTAGAAAATGGAAGGCTCATTTCATATATTTGTATTTTTCTATAGCACAATTTTATTTCCTATAACAGCAGAGAGAGGTTTCAGCAGACCATTGACTATATCTCTAGGTGTCCAGAAAATTCAAACAACTTTTTGCAAAACAAAAGCTTATTGGGGAAAAAATAATAAAATATACATCATGCTTTATTTTATTAGCATGATAAAATCTTCACATTATGAAACATAAGCCCTGTCTTTGTATCCAGCTCTTCATCTGGCAGCAACTTGCAGCATACATTTTGTAGCAGAATTCATTCACCTTTGGATATAGACACTTTGTGATATTCAAGGGTGCATCCACTTATTTAGTTCGTACCAGGAGTGCACTTTTGAAGTAAATCTCCTAATTGCTCTTACTTACTGTTTATATATCACAGAAGAGTCTTAGAATACATGAATAGATTCCTTCTGGATGAAATGAAAGCTGAAGACGGACCCTAGAAACCACCTAATGGGCTCTGACCACAATTGGCCATTCAGTCCACAGGATCTTGTCTGAAGTAAACCCCCTTGAGAATTGTATAGTATGGACATTAAGGGCTTGATGCCAACCAGCCGTATCAAGCCACAAGATGAGCTAATACAAGTGTAGTCTAAGTGCATCCCTGTAAGGTTTTGCGGATGCAGAGTTTAGTCGCCAGCACCCGCAAACCCACTAAGATGCTTCTGACAAGTCCAGAAACAGAATTTCAGGTGCAACAAGAAATTTAGTAACAAAGCATTTGAGCCTCAGAAAGCACAGATTTCTCACAGGCTTGGCAGCAGCTGAGCACTGAATGACACAAACAAGAAAAATGTTTTGGGTACTCAAGCTATAATCCAGTCATCAAGGTTCCTAGCTGGGCAGGTAGGGCTCTTTCAAGTTTTTTTTTGTTTGAAGACTCCCCCCCCCAGCAATCTCTGTGCATCATAAAGGCAGCACTTACATAAGGATGTTTTTTCTCCTGCAGTGCCAGATACCAAAATGAATTACAGAGCTCCATGCTTTGACTCTAAAAATTCCTCAATTCCATACATATGTGACCCTTTATCACTGCAAGGAGCTGTTGTTTGAGATACTAGAGGCGTGCATTAGCACACCACTGTGCCCAGACCAATTAATCCCACTTCTCAGAGGACTGCTCAGCCTAAGTGGCACAGCCTACTGACACCACTTCCTTCCTTCCAGCACCACCAGCATCAGGGTCAACAGCACAGATGCAGCTTCTGTACAACAGGGCTTTGGCCTTATGTGACTGAATGTGATATAGTCTCACCAAAAGAGGGGAAAATAAAACACCTGGCAAAAGTGGAGGTAGTCACATCACTTTGCAAAAAAATAACTGCACATTGCTCCACAGGCAATCTCTTCCAAGTGCATTACTCACATCTGCTTTTTCAGTTCTTTGAAGTGGACGTGCATAATTGATCATTGCAACTCTGATGTGTCAAAAAGACCAGTCTCATGCAGTGCCAGAAACACGATATACCTATGCAACCATAACTGGTGGCAGCTGGCTGATAAGAAAATCTGGCCATGCCCATCACACCCCAGACTTCTACAAAGGCACCAGCTAAGGAGAGCCAGACCTCCTTCCAGCCTCTGTCAGGTGAGCTAACACCCCTCCTCTGCAACAACTTTCACAAGTAAATTAGGACAGGGCTAGTTTAATCTACAGCAACCTGTTAACACTTCCAATATGGTTTTTCTATTCATAATCAGAGAATGTTTTCTTGGCGTTTCATGCCTTTATTTTAATGCTATGAAAACTTTCTGTCCAGTGGACAACCTACTCTGTAACTACCGCTTCAGTCTTTTTTGCAGTTGCAGTCCTCTCTGTACATTCTCACTGAATCAATACCTAGTAAATTCTGAATGAAGGAAAACACAGGCATTTTTGAATCTGCTTCCCACATCAGACGACCAATTCCTATGAAAAGCAGTGAGTGTTGTTTTCCTCATTGAACTTTTATCAAGATCTGTGAAATGCCCCTTTCTTACTAGAAAATTTGTTTCTTCCATGTAGAATCTTACATACATTAAACTTTGAACTATATTAATGATTTCAGTTAAAAAAAGAAAAAGGGAGAAGAACCCCAGATATTTCTTGCACCTTGTTTTTACTTGTAACTCTGGTAATCTGGCATCAAAGTAACAATAGGGACACTAAAAATGCTACTGTAGAGTATAATCCTCTGATCCTCTGACAGAAATTTCATGGATAAACAAATAGCCTGATCTTCAAAGTTACTATATACACCTTCTGCTATCAGCTTAAATAAGGATGTTTGCACAGGCAATGAAAGGAGTACTGGGCATATTCCCATTACTGCATTTCCAAGGCTTTTCCTCTGGAATATGATCACTGCAACTCTGGCAGTGCCCAACAACCCCAGGCAGGAGGAAGACAAACTGTTCCACCCTGTACCAGCCACTGATCAGCGCCATCTCCCCAAAGCTGCTAAATGTATTTTACTAAGTTTCTTTGTAGGCCCCACCTCAACCTCATTCTCTGTGAATAAAAATCACGTTTCTTGCCTGAACCAAAGGAAAACAAGGGGTAGTATGGGTCAAATCTGCTTAGTTTGTTTCCACACTGGCTGGTAATGTTTTATGTTTGTAACCATTCCAACTTATCGCATGCCTCTCTTGTGTCTCGCTGAGACCGTTACTCACACGTTGCTTTTGTGCCTCAGCGTGTATGTGCAACCTTTGCTATCTGGTGGAGTCACCCAGGATTCGGGTTTTTTGAATGGAGCTCCAGTCAATATGATTAATTTGTACATTAAAAGTGAATTTGCTGTCTCTGACTAACAGTTTTGCTAGACTGAGAACATTACATTTTAACTAGCAAATACTCATGGGATTCATATTTCCAGATAGATTTTATTAATAAATGGAAGCATAAAGTAAGTCTCATATTTGATCATTGTTCAAGGGAAGCTTATTTACATAGGAGAAGATCATGTCTAGTCTAAGATGAAACAGTCGACAGCCATTGCTAGGGGGCTGGATTTAGTCTTAACTATCTTTGACCCAGTGCCTTGCATTGTACTTTAAACAATGCTCCAGGAATGGAACAGCCTCATAAGCTGTGGATGTAAACCAGCCAATTTTATATGCTTGCCTCTGAAGAAGCATACTGTTTGCTTTTTGGATCTATTATCTGCTGGGGGGGAGGGGGTAGTTAAGTCCAAAAATAACTGTAGGGAAATTAAAATGCTATGTTGCTCTGCCAGCTACTTCTATTATTACATCTAATTATCGTGAGAACCTTTCCTGAGTTCTCACCAGTAATTTTTTCACTTAAATAACTTGTCATAATAGCTGCCATCAAAGCTCTTCTTCAAATCAACTATAGTTATTTTAAATTCCTTAAATGACACTTAGAACTTTCTTGAGACAAGTTTTACAGTGACATATCCACTGCACAACTCTGTCAAAGTCATAGCAAAACCTAACTCTCTGAGTCAAATTTTTTGCAAAACCTGATCACATTAAAATGCTATATGCTATGCATAGGATAGGAAATTCAAGTTTTAGTGCCAGACTTAGATGTGAAATCAGCAGAGGAAATGCATTTGTCTTAACATGTATTTTATCTTAACATTTAGTTGCCATTAGTGCCATATGCATTTTCTTTATTGCATATTACCCTGACTTTTCAAGTTCCTTGTATGAAAAAGCAAAAGTTATGAAATAATGGAGAAATGTATCAGAGAAAATGTAAGTATAAATTATAGGTGCTCTGTGCTCTTTTAATGAATAATATTTTCTTTTACCTATTGAATTCTTTTAATGAGGCAGCACCCTTCAAACAGATTATAAATACTATTTTCCTTATATGCCCCAATGAATAATAGGGTTAAACTTTTTATATATAAGCACAAATTTCACTCCATGCATAAAAAATAATTTTTTTCTGCTCTGTTAATAATTCACTAATAGAACATATATGGTTAAAAGTCATCACGAAGTCTTAGCACCAAACAATACAAAACATTAGACACAGAGATTTGTGTGGATGTTAGACTTGCTCATCCGTATAGCAAATGTTTGTAGGGGGTCAACAGCACACCTGTAGTTAAATTTTGGTTGAGGCTAAGTAAATGTCACTTGAAGGCTTTAAGGGTTCAAGTCAGATAAATAAATTGGATTTAATTTCTGAGCTGAAGTTAGTTAAGAAGAACCTGGTTTCTAGTAATATTATTCACCTAATCCAATTTTGGTAAAAGTAATGTATTTTTTTTTGTTACTTACTTCATATACTAGCAGACTTGTGGAACTACTCAACAGTAACATGTTAGTTTTGGCTGATCTAAGTTGATTTCTACTGAAAGACAATAGCCCTAGGAAACAGGATCTTTGCTTGAAAAAATCCAACTTTCCACTGGAATTTCCATATAGATTGAAAAGAGTTATATAAATATCTGATATCCTCCAGTGTGACCACCAAGCTTGAGTTTCTCTTTGATACGGTATCTCTGGATTTGCATAATTAGCTCATCAAGTCAATTACATGGCTGGTGATGTGTTTTATCCTCAGCTCTTGTACATGTACTGATTGTCCCCTAAAAACAGTTTCCCAGGTGTTTACATAATTAAATACTTCTTAATATAATTGAGTCTTGATACTTTAATTAAGAGATGGATAGTCACAAAAGCAGCAAATGAGACATTACAGATCAGCTCCAGAAGCAGCTCTGAGCTTTTTCACTTTGAAAAGTTCCTATTTTTTTCTTCTGAGTGATTACAAATAAATTTCTCAGACTATTGCTAGTATTAAAAAAGACAAAAGCAGGTAATAATGTATTCTCCATGTTGCAATGCACTGTTGCTGTAGTAGGAGTGTCCCACCTTTACAGCCCTTCCAGGAACACAAAACACTGTTGCACTGGGCTCCTTGTCTCTGTGTCCCAGTCATAGATTCCTGGTCTCTCATCTATTCCTCAAATTTGGGGATATAATAATTAATTAGCCACAAAATACACAGACCAATGATGACAGCTGTCTAGTAGAAGTAATTTTATATTCCCATAGTTTCTTTCTAGCCATGTCTGTAAGAACTGTTTAAGCTTGACATTTCACAAACAACCTAAAATGCAGCTCCTCTACCATGTTTTTATAATCAGTTGCATATTTTTGTATTTTCTCATCTTATGTCATCAGCAAAGCCTTATGTCACTCTCCAGCTCCATACTACTACATAAGCTTCAGGAAATTCTTTCTTTAAAACACTGTACTAAACAGTATCTTAAGAAAGCTTCTGGATAGTCTCACTTGGTCTGTCAAAAAGACTAATAAAGTTTACTTAGCACTTTGACAGATTATGATTATTTTTATGTGGCTTAAATGCTACTCCTATTATATATAATCTTGTCACGTTTTAATAGCTGCAAGTGAAAAAAACAGTTTTACTCAAGATACAATATTTGCAAATCTTGATAAGCCATTTATACAATTTAAGCAGAAGTGGAAATCAACTCTGGCATTTTAGTGCCTTGCATGATTATTTTTCTTTTTTAAGAGAAATTATACTTTTGTAACTTCTCATATTTCAGAGTACAAGCAGCGCATGAAATGAAATTTACTTTGTGTTATTATTTTCAGGCTTGTTTCATTGCAGGCCTTAACAAAGGACCAAAATAATGACACTGATTTTAGAAGATGGCATTGCATGTAGTCATGGCAACAGAGAATTCAGTGTGTACTAGCCTCCCAGGTATTTACTGAATTTGTCGAGTGATGTCAACATGCACTGAGTTATTTGCTGCCACAGCCACATTTTGTCGGTACCTAAGTTGGTTAGGTTAGTATTAAATCAGCTACAGCCCCCTGAGCAGCCAAGGTGTGCTGAAGTCAAAGCATCATCTCCTTCCAGGGTTCACTGGAAGGAGTCCGCTGTGGCGACTGTCCTGTGCCCTCTGATGCCCAGGCAGAAAGCAATGTGCCTTGGATTTATTGCAGACAGATATAGTTCAGGCAGGAATGTCACTCTAGAGGCAAAAAGTAAGAATATTGCTTTCCAAAATCTGTGGGCACCATTGCAGACCTCCCCCCACTCCGAAAGTATGGAAATGACACAAAATTAAATGCTTGGAGACAGTCAAATGAAATATGTCAATTCAAGTCAAACAATCTGAAAAGAAACACGTTGTTTTGATATTCCTGATGAAAAAAGTGAGAAAAAGCAGTCTTTCTGAGCACAATTTCAGTGTTGTGCTCTCTGAGTTTTCTTAAGAAGAATTACTTTTAATCGCTCAACAGTATTTGAAATTATTTTAAATTACATTGTTTATGTACCTGATTGAACAGGAATGTATGCCAAAATGCTTTAGCAAATGTTTTTTGCATTTGTCCCTTATGGTAAGACACTCTCTGTAACTAGTCTGTGGCTGAATCTGAATTATGTCTACTTACAACAGTCAAGAGAAGGGGTAGGGAACAGTTCTACAAGTCAAGAGGATTGAACTTCTATGTTAATGCTTAAAAACTTTCTGCACTCAAGTAAACTCTTACAAATAAATTCTGAAAACTTGGAAAAAAGGAACATTGGTGACCTGATACCAGAAATGAAGATGGTTTTGCAGGGGCACTAGGCAGAAGTCATTATAACTTTAATGATGTTAATGATGTCTTCCATCTAAACATGAAGAGAAACTTCTTTGAGGGTGGCAGAGCACTGGAACAGGCTGCCCAGAGAGGTGGTGGAGTCTCTGTCTCAGGAGACATTCAAAACCCACCCGGACACCTTCCTGTGCAACCTGCTCTAGGTGAACCTGCTTTGGCAGGGTGGTTGGACTAGATGATCTCTGAAGGTCCCTTCCAACCCCATATCATTCGGTGATTCTGTGATCACTGAGTATGGATTTGAGGAAGATCTTAAGGTCAGCCATAGTTGCCAGTGTAAATAAAGATCAATGAGTAACTAGGCCAGGGGTCTTCTGACACAAGAGACACATTAATAGAAAATTAAGAATAAGCCCCAAGCACCAGCCCTGCAACACTAAGTGGACTCTGAATCTCTTGCCCAGCCATATTTGCTTTACATTTAGTATATAAGCAAATTACATTAATCATAGAAGTCCTATTTCTTCACTGTTATGCAGAGTGTCCATTCACAATATTACCAGGATCTACCAATAATTGTTTTTTTATTTTATTTTTCTATCCCTGAAGCATGCTATGCAATTAGCCAGCGTAATTAAAGGCTGTAATTGCAGGAAAAATGTTCTTACTACACATCATTTGATACGTCACATTGCCACTAATATGCTATAATGTTTCTCTTGCAAATTTTAAGTAATCTCCAGCAAATTTTCTACAGATCTATTAAGTATGGTAGCTTGTCTCAGGCCCCTTAGTGAGTGCATTCCAGCTAAACTGGGCAATACTCCATAATAATTCTCAAGCTCTGTCATCAGTATCCACTAATAGTAGCTAAGGGCACAGCAATGCACTTGGTGATATTCAAAAGTTCTCTCTCTGTATACATATATAAAACATGGCAATGAGTACTTACAGTGGTTTCTTGACCAGGTGACCTTAGATGTTTAAAAAAAAATTTAAAAATCATATTATGGACAAGTTCTTTGCTGTAATCAGTGTCAAATATCCTAAAGTGTAAAAGAACTGCTGAAGTAAAAAAAAAACAAAAACAAAAACACCACCCCCCCAAAAAAAAAAGTTCACCGGTATTTTTAGATATTTGTCAAACAGCATGAAGGATTTCAAAAGTTTGATCCTTTGGAGACCCCTCCATCTACGCAAACTTGTAACCCAGTTTTTCAGTTCACAGAAAACAACATTTTTCTCCTCTGTTTTACTTGGCTTGAATTTCAATTGAAACTTCTCTTTCCCACAGTGTACTCTGAAGTGACAGAGGGAGAGAGAGAGAGAAAAAGAGATCAAGCATTTTCTTAATGGATGACGGAGTTAGCAGCAAAGGTCTGTGACTTGCTAATTTTCAGTCAGCAACCTCTTCAGTAGTGAATATGCTAATTCATCATTATGGTCTTCAAATTTGAAATGTATTTGAAATGTTTTTATAATGTACCCTCAGGAAGCGTGCCTTGGCCAATTTGCTAGCCATGCATTAAAGGAGAAGTAAGAACAACCTAACCTTTGCTGTAGGACATTCAGCCGGCCCCTGCAGAAGAGGACAGAGAGGCACTCTATTTGACAGCAACTCATGAAACCTATTTATCATCAGCTAAACAGATTTCAAAACAAAGCAGTAAAATGTTCTAAATCTGCCAGTTAGGAACACCTAATGAGAAAGCAAGCTTTTGGGGTTACTTGAATGTCATTCTGTGTGAAACTGTGGTTGGTTTATAAAATAAACTATTCCAATGAAAAGTAACGATGAATAAGAGTAGCAAGTTATAAGACAGAGTGAAGGACCTTATGTTACTTTACCTTCATTAGTCTTTGGCATCTGATGCAATGTGGTATACCTTCTAACAAAAAGGCAACACAGGACAAAGACAACTTGCATCTCTGGAAAAGCTCCAAAAAAAATGCCTTGAATATATATATCTGGGGAAAGAAGGATTTGACTGAATCTTCACTGAACAGAAGCCTTCACTCTTAACTGTGAGAGAGAATTCAACCCCATAGTTTCTATTTTCTAGCATTGCTCCGGAGATCATGTCCTTCTAGCAGTGTAGCTGCAGCACTATTAAAATCAAATTTACTTTATCTTTCTCATTATAACTCTAAGCAGGCTTGGACCATCAGATAGTTATTAACTACAGGAAATGCCCTCTGACTTGATGATGGCTGTATGAGTCTATAATGCAGACAATTGATTATGCCTGTACATCATTACCAATTGTGGTTATGACCTTTTTAATTTACTTAGCAAACAGTAGTATAAAATCTTGACGGGTGCTATAATCCACATGTCCCAAGCTGCTGTCAGCCATTGTGATAAGAGTAACACTGTAGTTTACTGGAGCAGCAGCCAAGCTGATACTTATGCAGAAGTACATAAGATAAAAAGCCCATCCTGTGGCAAGATATGTGCTGTACCCAGAGAAGCATTTCAGTGTGTGTTTATCTTCGAATACAAGAGCAACCTCATTATTTCTGTGAGCTGACTCAGATGTTTAATATCAAGTATAGGTTGAATAAGCTGGCAGAACTGAAACCATAATGCTCTGCTCTTTGCAAGGCTGAGCCCAAAGGGCCTTTCATCTCAAAAAACAATGATTACTGATCATACCGCAAAGTCAGCCACTCATTACTGTTACATGCTCAGTATCAGTCCGCTGCACAAAATATATCAAAAAGCATTTAGAATAAAACATTGCATTCAGATTAAATAATAATTTCTTGAAATAGACTAGACAGAAGTACTAAAAAGTTCAAGCCAAATTGCACCATTATAAGTTTACATACAGCTTCCAATGACTTCATATCTGCTGACTGCAGGGTAGCCACATGCTTCAGTCTGAAAGCAGAATTTGGCTCTATGACAATTTAAAAACAGAAAGAAGCCTTTCAAACCAGTTGGTGGATAAATGCTTTATACCAAAGGTCTTTGTATTTCAACCAAAATGAATCACCACGCTCTCTGTTTAGACAATACTTTTTCAATTCAGGTCAGCCTCAGGAAAACCACAAAATCATATATTTGTATTAAAATACTTTTTAATCTTTTTTCAATTGGGAAGAATTCTAAACATCCATGACCTACTTAGCTATTTCCATCTAGATTGGAATTAATTATATTTATAGCACAGTTTACTAATTCATCTTTACATTCTGATAGCAGAAAGACTGTTAATGGAATTGAGATACTATAGCAACTGTTTAAGTGTTTTATATATAAAACATATACAGATGGGATGAACTCACTTAGAAGAACACATCTGATTATAAACTACATTATTTACCCTCATTAGTATGATTATACACAAACTAATAACTAAAGAGGGAAATCAGACCACAGGGTTGACCAACAGCTGATCAACTTCCATAGTTTTAAATGTTACCAAACTCCCTGGAGTGATTTGGACCGGCCCCAACTAACCTCGTCCCAAATAGTTCAGTCAACAGCATGGGCCAGGGACTGTTCCCAGTGATCAGTGTTCACCTTCTGAGGGTAAGAGAGTTTAGATGCATAGATATGAGTATGTATGTCTCGAGGCCAGAGAAAACTCCATGGCACATTAAAATCACAGAAACACAGAATAATTTCCATTTGAAGGGACCCCTGTCTGTTATCTGCTCTAGCCCCCTGCTCATAGTAGGGCTAACTTCACTGAGATCATTACTTACGCCCCTGTTCACTTGAGTTTTCAATATCTCCAAAGATGGAGACTCTGCAACATCTCTGGACCACCTGCTGCAGTGTTTGACCACCCTCACTGTGAAGATAATTTTTCCTTTCAGTAGTCAGAATTTCCCTTATGTCTGTTATCTCATCCCCTTTTCTTTTGCACATTGTGAAGCGTCTGGCTCCATCTTCTTTATAGCCTTCCACGAAATAGTAAAGACACCAATGAGACCCTTCTGAGCCCCTTCTTCTTCAGACTGAATAAATGTAGGTCTTCAGTTTTTTCTCATGCAATATCTGCTCCAGCCTGCCAAGCATTCTGGAGGTTTGCCACTGGGCTCGCTCCAGTTTGTCAGTGTCTTTGGGTGCACAAAAGTGGAAGGGGACACTGCAGCATAAAAATTGCTCCCTCAGTGCCATATGTTAACTTCCTGAGCATGCTTTCTACCATTTTTAGTGAGCAAAGGTTAATGATTCCCATGAGATACTGCCTTGGCAGTTTCTCTGCAACATCCTCAATCTGGGCCTGTGACAAGCAACAGATTTCTCCAGATTCCTAGTGCAGGGGTAAATTGACTCTTGCATAACGAGTAACATGTATTCAAGAGCATGATCTATATTAATTGCACCTACATCCTGGTTTAGGATATGCCAGCTGTTTTACACAGAGTCATGCTGTCACTAGACTGGAGACTAGGAGCAATATAGCAACATTTCCACTGAAGCTAATCCAACTGGCATTTTAATGCACAAATCCTAGGATGAAAAGGAGTATATATTAATCCAAGCAGAAATCTTCACTAATTTGGTTTTATTACTCCTAGTATTCAGGCTCCTCTATTTATACATAAAGCTGGTAATTCTACACTGTATTGCAAGGTGCAGTATGGACATAGTCTTCAGCTGAGCCAAGCGTATTCACTCTGATTAGAACCTGAAGAGCTTCCTTCTCCTACCAGATGGCACAGTTTTGGCTCATGACACAGAAATGAACTCATTGCTAGTCTTAAATGCATAAAAGAAACGCATGTTGCTTCCATTTTGAAATCTGTTTGCTATCTGCTTTTTCAGTGCAGATAGTACTTCTGACAGCCCACTTTATAATTAATCCTGACATCTTTGATGGTCTGTTTCTACATGGAGAAATGGTGTTTTCTTGCTATACTGGCATTTCACATCCCACAGAGTTCAGAACAAAGGTGGTTCTGCTGTGTTGCTTGAATGCTAAGCTTAGAGTAAGAGATGACAAGGTGAAGCCTTTGATTAGGTGGATCCATTTTTAAGAAATGATTGATATATAAAATCTGCATCAGATTCTTACTAAAAAAAGTCCTGTCCAGTTAAAATCCACAGTATTTTTTGGAGTAGTGCATTAAAAGGATAAGTATGTACAGCCAATGATAAGTGAATTTTATGTGCTAGGTAACACTAGTGTTCACTCTCTTATAACCAGTACAAGACTGGTTATTAGAATCTTTTCTACTTTACCCATCTCTGGAGCATGTAATTTTGTTTCAAACTGACAAAAATTAATCTTAGGACCTTTACCATGGGTAAAGCTGTAAACACCTGAAACTTGGAGGCTTTATTTGTGCCTTCTTAATAGAATCATAGAATGGTTAGAGTTGGAAGGGACCTTCAAGATCATCAAGTTCCAACCCCACTGCCACAGGCAAGGACACCTCCCATTAAACCAGGTTGCTCAAAGCCCCATCCAGCATAGTCTTGAACACCTCCAGGGGTGGGGCATCCACAACTTCTCTGGGAAACATGTTCCAGTGTCTCACCACCCTCACAGTAAAGAATTTATTTCTAGTGTCTAATCTTAATCTCCCTTCTTTCAGATTGAAGACATCACCTGTCATCCTATCACTGTCCCTCCCCAGAGGGCGCACTCAATCCCACTGTCCATGTATCTGACAAAGATGTTGCACAGCACTGGTCCCCGTACTGACCCCTGAGGAACACCACTTGTCACTGGCTCCCATTTGGACATTGAGCCGTTGACCACAAGCCTTTGAGTGTGGCCATCTAGCCAGTTCCTGATCCACCAAGTAGTCCGTGCATCAAATCCATGTCTCCTCAGTTTGCAGGCCAGGATGTCATGTGCGACGGTGCCAAACGCTTTGCATAATTCCAGGTAGATGACATTTGTTGCTCTCCCCTTATCTATCAATGCTGTAGTGCCTTCGTAGAAGGCCACCAAATTTGTCAGGCATGACTTGTCCTTAGTGAAGCCATGTTGGCTGTCACCAATCACCTCCTTATTTTCCATGTGCCTTAGCAGCAATTCCACTCTTCTGCCTCTGCATGACTTCTACATGATGGTATCAGAAGATTGTGGGATATGACTACCTATACTTGTTTGGGATAGAAGACCAAGTAAGATGCAGAGTCTGTTCCTTTGGCTTTACTCCAGCCAAGGGCCATTCTTGCTGAACTGTCAGTTATGAGCTTTAAAGCTTCTGTGCTCTACCATATAATATGAAAGTAACATTATATTGTCTGTCTCACAACAACTCACTAAATTATTTTATAATCTTTTTCCCATAGCTTTTCTGGAGTATTCATAGTGGTTTGGTATGTGATAGAAGTTTAACTTTATTCCTTTGAAGCCATGCTTATTTATTGATTTCATATTGTAATCACTTAAGGTAGGTGTTTAGAGTTTAGCTTTAACTATAATTACAGTTCATTTAAATGATACTGAAGTAAAGCTTATCACCATGTAGCTAGTAGGATCAGCTTTATTACAGCAACTTAGTGCCTTTATTAGAATTGGGAAATCTAATAGCTTCAGTGAAATGTATTATGTTCCTAAATAGTATTAAAGATCATCCTCCAGCTATATTATATTTTAGTGCAAAATTTGCACATGTGCAAAATCTGTATCTCAACACTAACAGATACTGTATCATCTGCCCTAAAAATTGTAATTAAGCTTTTTGATCTATTTACCTAATATGTCACAGCATAAACACAAAGTAGGATCATCTTTAAGTTGTAAGTAAAAAAGGGCAATGGTAAGTTCAAGCCTCCAATAATCATAAAATTTCCTGCATATTCTGATTATTACTGTCCTGTCTCTTATCAGTAAGATATATCAGCATACAGCACTTTTAAGCAGATCTGCTGGAAGCAACTATAAGCAAACCAGATTGAGCACGTCCACTTGCACTGTGTTGTACAAATTTAGTTTTGTTTATAGGGTTTTTTTTTAGATTTTTCAAGATATTTTTGCATATTGCAGGTTTACACCAACTAGCAGACTGAAAGAGCAATGTAAAGACTCCAGAAAAAGATCTTGCTCCAAATATTTTTGTAACTTTCTCAGATACGTGTCTCATACTGGTGGCCCAAAAATAAATGGTAAGAGTACACCACCCACACTGCAGCACTTTTCATGCACAATGGTGTGGAACAGAGGATTATCCTTTCATCTTTCTTCCCATTTTAAGCAACTGACACCTTGTTTGTGCAGTTGCAAAGAACAGGATCTTTCCTCTACTATGGAATATTGGATTTTTTAATTTGCTGAAACAGGGTTCATTTATAACCTGGGATAAATGGATTAGATGAGTTTCTATACATAGATATGTATACACACAATTATATCATTATATCTATAAATAAATAAGAAAACTGTTTAAACTCCTGGGTGCTTTCTCTGGTTTGCAAGACCAAAGAATTAATGAAGCAACTGACTTCGACTATATTGATCCTGTAGCACTGTACAAAGCAAGGGAAATGATTCCTAGACTTGCATGTTTATATTGATTTACTGCTGAGAAGTAAAGATGAGAAAATTTTGCCTGGCTCCTATTCTCCTATAAATTAATAAGTTGCCATACAAAGGTGAGCTCTCATTTTGGGAATAAGTACCTCTGCAAATCACTTGCCAAATGGATCTATATACATTGACTGGGTTGTACTATGGACGATCAACATTGAAACTATATGTTGTGACTCCAACAGATACTTCCAGTGATATTTACTGAATAATGATTTGATTGCATAGCAGCATAAAAAGGAATACTATATGTGTCCTCCTGCTGCATCCAAGAAGGGATACAAAATCCCAGTTTTAATATAATGAAGGCAGGAAGCTATGATGGAGCTGTTTTCCATTCTTATTACAATAATTGTCATTCATAACCTGCCATTTTCCATTCCTGTCAGAAACTTTGCAAGAAATAAGGGATTTTCTGTTTAAAATTGAGATACTCAGACCCCCCCACTCTCTCTAATGTTTATGTGAGACTTGGTCAGCATTTCAGAAAGTCTAATCCGATGCTTCCCATGCTTTCTAAAAGACTGCAGAAGGGTGAAGCAACATCTTCTCTTTGTTATTCAATTTTGCTGAGTTGGCTTATCCTGCTTTCTGTTCTGGGCTGAAAAAAACCTTTCTGAGAGATACATAATAATCTAGCCATTCAAAATTATATGCTTTAAAAATATATATACATGAAACCTATATATAGGTATATAACTTGCCATAATGATATAATGTTTCAGAGCATTATAAAAAACAAAACAAAACATATAGAAACAAACTTACACATGTATTTGTGAAGTGTAAGAGGCTAGAAACCTTAATTACATTTAGCAGATCTCATTAAAAAAAAAAGAATTTAAAAAAATTGCATTCACAAAGCTTTTGATCATCTTATGCATTGATAGTAACCCACTCATACCTTATCTTCCAGGTGGTTTCTGAAAATTAGCACATTAAAAGATTGTGAAGTGCTCAAGCATGGCAAAAAGGAACTGCACAGCATGAAAGACAGGAAAGGAAAGAAAAACTCAAAAAGATACCAAAAGAAACAGAAAGAACAAAAAGGACAAACAGAGCACGCTAAAATCCAGCTAGTAATATATAAATTCCACCTGTCAGTGGTAAGAAATAATCAGAAATAAGAATTTAAGGTGGTCTATAAAGGAAAATAGTAGCTAAAAGATTTATTCCAATGTAGTACAATCCAGAAATTCACCCTAATCTTTCTCTTACGCTGGAAAGTTTTCCCCATTAAATAAACTTCTCGGTGTATTTTTCATAATAAATCTGTGTGCTTAGTTTTAAATGGCATGGAGAATTTTTTCAAAAGCAGATACCTCGTGAGTGGAGATTTCATAGTAATTTGCTGAAATTTCACGGACTGTTTCCCCTCGCTCTGTGAACCCTGATGGAAGCCAGAAGGCCAAAAATAGGACTTTTAAAATAAATTCTTCAATTCCAGTTTTTATCATCAGTTTACTGTTCTGCAATTTCTAGCTTTCCTTCCTCTCTGCTATGCAGCTTTGTTCAACATGGCTCTACTTGTACATATATTATACTTTATTATAACAATTGTTTTCTATAATTATGGCAAATGGGTTTTGCAACATCTTCTGAACCTGTACTAAGCTTTTGTGTGTTAATCCATAGCAGGAAAACACGAACGTTCTTGACAGGTTTTCAGACTGGAGCAAATGTTACCAAAATAAACAATACACAATGTGTTCACAATTAATTAGTTTAACCAAAGCACTTTTGTTTCTTATGAACAGAAATTTGAATGAATACAAAGAAAAATAATTCAATTATAAATATACTTGCAGTTGAACATAATGGTGCCATCAATTTTTTAGCAGACTCCACATTACAGTCCACAGGGAATCTGTTAAAATATTGATAGCAGGATATGGCCCATTATGAGGACACACAATGTGTTCTATTTTAAACAGAGAATTAATAAAGATTTGTTTGAGGAGGATGTAAGAAGAATAAATGGTATGGTTTATTTCAGTATATTACTGGTGCATATAAGAAATTCAAAACTATTGCCTTTCACTTTTTTTTTTTGCCTTGCAACATGAATGTTATTCATAGAAAAGAAAAAAAGGAACAGTGTGAACAAAACTATTTCTATTATATAATATATATATAATTTCATCCCTCTCATATAATAAAAACTAGACTACCCAAAAGGACCAGAATACTCAAGAAAGTGGTTTTATTTTCTGCTTTCGTCTCATCCAGGTTTACCAGAATGGCAAAAGATGTTTCCATTGTTCTGAGAAAAGGAAATGTAAGCCTCCAATTTTAACTTAAACTTCTTGAAGACTTACGGAATGCATAAGACACAGATGCTAATACAGTATTTCATATCTTTTGTCCTTTTCCTGCTTCCTTAGAAATAATTGTGGTATCTTTTATAAATGTTTTCTAGCTAAGACTTTCCAAAGCTCAAAAAGGGAGAAGAACATAACACTGGTAGCAACTTATTCTTTGGAATTTTTATGTGATACTCTTTTCTCATTTTACATTTTGTTCTCACCCAAAATAGTTATTCCTTCCCCTAATTTATTTTCTCTGCTGGGCGAGGGGAGAGAAGCACAAGTGTAATGAGGGAGCAGAGGGTAATACAGCCTGTCAAGACAGCATAGTTCTTAGGACCCAACAGTTCACACTGATAATCTCTCTCTGTTTGCCCATTTTTGGTCAGCCTTAAAAGCCTATCTTGGAAACAAGGGGAATTTATCACCTTTTAGACAGGGATCTTGAAAACTGATGATCATATCCTTTATCTTCAGGTTTCACAGTTTAAGTAAAGTGGAAGCTTATGTAACTTATTGTTACTTATTTTAGCTAGCACAATATAAGAAGATAAGCTATGCAAAGACAGCTAGCTGACAATGACAAGCTTTTGGCTGAAGCAAGCTTTTGGCTTTCCCTGTTGGCTGGGTTTTGGGTATCTCTGAGAGCATCAATCAGGGTCTCATAGCTCCCCTCGCCCCCCAGAAGGGAGAGAAATCTGGGGTGTGTGTCACAGCTGCCAAGTCTGATTTGAAGCTGGGAGCAGTTTATGTCGTGTCCACCATGCAAGGGCAATTAGAATTGATAGATCTTGGAAATATATGTGGCACCTCTACAAATGCCAGATCACCTCATTAAAATTGGTGCGATTAAACTAAATAATCATTAAACTGATCAGATTTGACTGAGCCATCAAATAAAGTGGAAACAAATATTCCTGAATGCCCAATATCTAAAGTTATTTCAACTTCTTGAGTTTCCTTTTGCTCCATCTTTTGGAGCCGGAGTTTAGCTGGTATACAGTGATCTGATCCTGGGCCCCTAACAGGAGCAAGGCCTGGGTTACAACCGTGAACCCATTCAAACGTGTCAAGTGAATAAGCTCCAGCTGATTGCAACTTTGTGCTGAACTGAAACCAGCAATCTCAGACATTGCCATCAAGTGGGGCCAACGTTAATTCATGCCGATGGAGTTATATTATCATCTGGTGCTGGCAGGATGTTCCTTTATTTTACAAAACAGAGCAAGAAGTGAGGCATTAGATCCTCAGAGTTTTTCTCCAGCAGCTGCATCACAGGATGCAGCTTTTCTACATCTATACATCTGTGCCTTTTTTACTATTTTTTTACTTTAATTCAAGCCTTGATATAAATACTTTGTCCTTTTTTATATGGGAATATGCTTATATGGAAGATCTTTTGATCTTTTGAAAACTGAAATACAGAAGACCAAGGTTTTTGTGAGAGAAAGTTATACCTGGTCTGGTGTGGCCACATAAGGAAAGGGGTAGGAAAAACATCTTATTTTCACCTGTCTGAGCTCCTGTGCCTGCACCTAAAATGTGGGTAGAGACTACACAATCTCCCTGGACAACCTGGCTGATTGTCAACATGGTGAAACGATTAATCCAGACCAAAGCAGTATATCACGAGACAAACTAAGTGTCTTTCTTATCTTAAAAGTATCTGGCTCTTGGAGTATGATGCAGTGACTACAGATGAGGTCTTATGATATACTTATGTCAATACAGCATATGCTAACTGATGAATAGTGCTCGGCTGTTCTCCTTTTTAAGAGAAGTGGTGGAACAGGAAGTGGACATTTCTGAACTGGAGCTTTATAGTTGTCCATGATTTATGACTGATCAGGCACGGTTAGCATTTAGTTGTGATATGACTCAGTCTGTGATATAGCTGTAAATATCCACATATACATTCACACTGGGAATATCAAAGCACTTCATGTATACAATCCATTTAACAAAATACTGATAAATATGAGGATAAGTACTTTAAATATGGTTCAAGTAATTACCACTTCATATGATAAACTCAAGGGTTTATCTACATTAAGGACTGCAGAAGTAGAAATATCTCCTTTGTGATAACAAATAAATTCATTGTTCTGATATCATCCAGGGACAGGAAAGTTAAATAGCTTTAGTCAGTCTCTTTCAACGCCTTGTATAAAGCAAGCTACATTCAATCCTGTGAAATATTCCTTTACATAGAAAAAAAGATCATTCATTATGAACATTACTATGTGCATATTCATGCTCATCAATAAAAGAAATGTAAACATTGCTCCATGTCTATGCATATGAGGGTAGGACACAATGAATCACCTTTTGGAACACAGAAATAATATGGAAATAATTGCTTCACTTCGAACCTGTGATACAATAGGCTGTATGGTGGTGCAACATAACATAGTGCCATTGTTATATCCTACTTCTTTAGAGGAAACAATGGAGAAGAGCAGTAGAATCATAGTTTCGTAGAATCATAGTTTCATAGAAACATAGAATGGTTTATGTTGGAAGCGACCTCAAAGATCATCTTGTTCCAACCCCCCTGCCATCGGCAGGGACACTTCCCACTAGACCAGGTTGCTCGAAGCCCCATCCAGCCTGGCCTTGAACACTGCCAGGGATGGGGCATCCACAGCTTCTCTGTGCAACCTATTCCAGTGTCTCACCACCCTCACACTAAAGAATTTCTTCCTGATACGTAATCTAAATCTACCCTCTTTCAGTTTAAAACTATTGCACCTCATCCTGTCACTCCATTCCCTGATAGACTCCCTCCCCATCTCTCCTGTAGGCCCCCTTCAGGTACTGGAAGGCCATTATAAGGTCTCCCTGGAGCCTTCTCTTCTCCAGGCTGAACAACCCCAGCTCTCTCAGCCTGTCTTCATAGGACACCCAAATAAAAAAGTGAACGGGGTGAACTTTCACCCAAATAAAACAATGAAGTGATCATAGCAAGAAGTGGCAGGACTAGTCAGTTCCTCCTACCCTTACAGCCTAATTTTTGTAGAATCTACAGCAAAGATTCCTCTAATCATGACAGTAAGGAATACCTTCTTCCAGACTAAAAGTAGACTTCCCACTGAATGCAAACAAATACTACCAAAACTATCCCCTAAGCCCCATGTAGGCAGATCACAAGATTTTTCACAGACCAGAATTTCACAAACTACAGCCTCAGAACCACTGGGGCTCCACAGAGTGCTGCTGGTTTGCAGAAATTCAGCTGACAATGATTTTGCCCGCTCCTTTTTTCTAGTGGCTGAGTTGCATTACAAGACATCTGGAAATACACAGGATGCTTTCCTAAAGCTGATCTACTATGGAAAAAACTCCTATTGTTGTCACAAAAACCTGAAGCAGGTGCAGACCAGAAGAAAGATGTCTGTACAGATGTAGGTTGGAGGAGCAGCACATGCAATTTATCAGGCAAGGTCTGTTTTAAACAACTCATCCATATGAAAGGTCAATGAAGAAGTACATCTGGTGACTTTTCCTCCAGCAGGTAGAAGCCTTGAGAGGTCCAAGGCAAGGGAGGGCAAGAAGGGAAGAGACCAGCCAGGAATGAGGCAGTCACAATCAGGCGACTGAACCAATCTGCTGCATTTGTCCCAGATACACAACTGCATTTCCTAAACTTTTATGACACTATTGACCATGTTTCCCTAATAATGTTTAAAAAGTAGTTTGCCCATGTGCTTGCTATTCCCTCAGGAGGTTACAGATGGAGCTTTTCTAATGAACAAGAAGTTCAGTCGCCATAAAGCTGTATTAAGCAGCTATTTTTCAAAACCATTTCAAAAGATGCCTATCTATATGTTTAACTACACTAGGAAGTAAAAAATATGACAAATCCCCTCTACACACTGTATCTATGTTTAATCTACATTTGATTTCTTCTTTCCATGAAATTTTATACACGTTTTTGTTGGTGTTACTTTACAGAGTCAATAGCGAGATCAAAGAGCAGAACTAAAAATATTCAGAATTATGTCTTATCCTCCCTCACACACTTCCTCTTTTCTGTCAGTTCTGTTTAGTTTCTACTTCTTCTGCTTCTAGTAAATCTGTGTCTTTTTAAATTCAGCCAAGCTTTGACCTTCAGACTGTATTTTTTTCTGGTATGCCATTGATAATAAAGATTCTATAGGTCAAAAATTTCTGTTACTTACAGAAACATAAGCCATCATTCACGCATGAGTTAATCAGTAATTTCCATAATACCTAGTGTTCTTTTATTAGTAAGACACACAAAGATTCTTCAATTTCAGAGAATAGCAGGCACATGCTCTCTAAAGAACATTTATTGTAAAACCTTCACAGTGTTTTGTTATTTGATTGTTTATCTTTTAGCCTGCAATTCTGGAGTCAAAGGTTACATCTTAATCTCACTTTTCATTTGAAAACCAGAAGGCGATACAAGTAATTTACGAAAATTTAACATGTTATTTTAAATATTTTTCTTGTTAAGCTAATACAATAATTATTTGAAATGAAAAGCCCTTCTATTAATGCATGGGATGTTAAGAGATAATATATCTGATGGCAATAACAATAAATTCTTTTAATTCTCTAGGAGCTTCAATGAAGAGCCAAAATTTGGACTTTACAGTAGTCCTGTTAGACAAAAGACACTCGTGTTGATCTCCTTCACTGGCAAACTCTTCAAATACTACATTAAATTCCATGTTTGTGAATAAACCTACTAATGTCAGTGGCTAGGTGTTTGGAGTCAAATGTCATAAAATAGCTTGACACTCAAAAAAAAAAGTTACAGAGGGTTCCTCCCAGGTGTGTGCTGCATTCATCTCAATGTGTCTTTTGTTAATGCTCATAAAAGAGTTTGCCTCAATCTTCTAAGCTGAATATTTTACGCAATGCTCTACTAAACACAGATGTGAACGACAGGTACAAAAGAGTACTGCCATCCTAGATACTAAAGAAAAAAATAATTTTTTTTGCTTATGACTAAAAGCCTTTATCTGTCTTTCAATAGAGTCCTTTTGAAATTGCATAATAAGCTTTCAAATAGGCCCCATCAATGCTTCAATTCAATTAGTATATTAAATTGTCTATCTCACAAAGTAATATATTTCCCATAGAAGAGGATAATTATATTTTTAAATGTACTTTTCTGCTGGATTTGTTTTCTTTTAACTAGGAAAAATAATCCAATCTCAACCATATAATCCATTCCAACGGAGCATGGAAAAATATATTCACTGCACCAAAACTAAAGTTAATAAAATAATTAATCACCACGAGACTCAGGTCTTGGAGGAGGTCTTTGGACAAGACGCATGGAATCTGCATGTGAACAGAGTAAGCCTGCAAGGTTTGTCCATGCTGACCTTATCTGCCTTCTGGCCTGAAATATGTTTTTGTGTAGTTTTGCAGACATCTGTAGAAAATTATATAAGTAAAAGATGCTATATCCCCTTGAAAATCATATTTCATGTTATCCCCTCTCTGCTTGGAAACCTGTTGAAAATATATTATTTGTATAATAATATATGATACATTTTATATATTTCAATTATACATTTTTGATAGGTTTATTTGTATTTAACTAGTCCTTCTTCCACTGGCTGCAGTGAACTGGTTCAAGTTCTGCCCTTACCTTGATCCTATCAAGATATTAATACAACAACATTGTATCCTTTTAAGTTTCTGCTGGGTTTGATTCAGGATGTGGATAAAAAAAGACTAGTTGATTTAAAACACACATTTCAAACAAACAAACAAAAGAAGAACATAGATACAAATATGACATTTATAGAATTATAGGATCATAGAATCATTTAGATTGGAAAAGACCCTTAAGATCATTGAGTCCAGCCATTTATGTTGAATATCAGCTTCTGACACATCCAGTAGCAATCACTGCAAGAACAGTGATGGCAATCTTATTTAATATTTAAAATAGAACAGGATAACTTGGAAAACTGTAGCTATGGAGTAAATCTGCACGGACAGGGATGAACAGTTTTTATTTTTTAGTTTTGAGAACTGGTTGATTTTCTCATTTGTCATTTGTTTATGAAGTCTCCCCTGTAATATAGGTTGATAATTTTAAAATATTTCTCAAACATATAGCTAGCCTTTTTTCCTTCCTCTCCTTCAGGGGTCCTCCAGATATTTTCCAGTATTAGGAACAAAATGCCCAGAGAAAACATTTTAGGTGTTCTTTGGACTATGTTTTTTATTTGTTTTGTTGTTGTATCTTAAAATTAATTATTTAGTTCTTTCTGAATTTACCATAACAAGTAATCAAGCAAGTAGCAAGGAATTCCATAGCATAATCTTGTTATTCAGTGTCCTTCTTCTCTAACTGACATTCCACGGGTATAGAAAAAGTACAATATAAAACACAGTATACTGTTGTATCTTCCTGCATTTCTGCACATCACTTTGGAAGCTATTATTGACAGTAATCCTTCCACACACACATCCTACCCTCTGTAGCCACAGACAGTCCATAGTGGTGAACAGGCATCCCCCAGATGCAGCTTGTGCAGCGTCTTTATTCAGAATACGGCATTCTACACTGAACTACCACTTTTAATGTTGGCAAAATGTCCTGGATAATAAAGTATCTTGCATGTTAATAATAGAACCGGCAGTTTAATGGGAACCAACAGTTTAATGGAAACGTAGGACATTGGATATGTTTTGGTTTGTTTTGTTTTTGTTTTTTTCCAATCAGGCTTTTCCAGAATAATACTGTTTAAAAAAAAATAGATCTTCTATATTTTGGTTGGGAGACAACACACTATTCCAGTCAGTTTAGTTCATTATCAAGGGATATTGATTTTTTCACTGGAATTTTTCAAGTGCTTGCTTCTTACAGGAGTCATAGAATAATTAAGTCCAGAAGTCATAGGATAATTAAGAACATAGTTGTGGGTTTTTTTCTCCCCATAGACATAAAGATCTAAAACTAGAATGTAGCTAGTTGCGTATATTTTTCCATTATTTTTCGGTCATCAAACATCTCTTGCGCCTTTATCTCACATTCATCCACCTGCAAATGTTTTATTTCAAATATACTCATACGTGAATACCACCTGCTATTACTCTGTATGTGAATAAATCAGTGTCATGCTTGGACCAAGGCAGGAAGTCCATTTGGATGCTTTGAGATTCCTGCTGAGGTTAATTAGTCATTTCAGCTGTTACTTTACAGACCCACACCCTCACAGAAAGGTAGATAAAAAACTACACACTACAGTCTAGTCTAGTCATCTATTTCAGAAGTTTCCCACACATGGATTTCTACAACAGGACACCATCACCTGGTATTCTGGCACTGAGACTGCTTTGCATCAGAAATGACAAAACCACCTGCGGGACAGCAGTAGTTTATATATTGAGGTGATATATATAACCGAAATAGAATTAAAGCAGATGGAGGGGACTTGACCCCTGTTTAGAATGTCTTATGCATCTGAATTGTCACGTCTCGAGATCTCTCTACTGTTGTAAGCTCTGTGATAAACACTAAGATTAAAAGAAAGGAAGCAATGCAATAACATCTCAGTTTTGACAATTATAAAACTGTGGCTACTAAGAAAAAAATTATTACACTAAATTTTCTATTTTTCAGCTCATTACTGAAAAATGTAAGCAGATAATTTTTTTTTTTTTAACCCACCAATATTTCTAAACCATTATAAATAATCCATTCACTATGACCTGGGTCAGAAACTGGAGTGAGTATCTGTGCAGGTGAGCAAAGGAACAAAAAGAACTGGCTACTGGAAGTGTACAGTATGACCAGGAAGAGCAGATTTTGTCAGGTTTTGTAGGAAAGGATTGGGAATATACTATTTAAATGATAGCGTGATTCTAAGCCTGTTTCTACCACAAACAAGTAAGTGTTGTGAAGCAGGCTGGTTTGTAAGATGACCTAGCTCAATTTTATGCTAACTAGGAAAACTCGCATAGGAGTTACAAAGAATTTAAAAACACAAGCAAGTGACACAGAATACCTGGCAGCGGGGAGCAGGGAGGGGAGTGAAGTGAGAAGTGAATGAAAATTGTCAACCTATTCTAGAATATTTTTATTTTTAGCTATTTCAGTATGCAATCAAAACCCATCACCACAAAATTCTCTTTTTCAACAGCACCAGCGAGTTCAGATCTGAGCACCAGGTGTGGCCATTCTCCCACACGAACAAATTTTATGCACAAATTCTGTATAAAAATAATTCCAATATGGCAGTTCTGACACTTCCACTGATCTCTGATTCCTGTATTTTTTTAATAGAGTGGTTAATACTGAGTTTCATTTCAAGCAGCTCTATATGTTGAATTTCAGGAAGTTACAGTGCTTTGTAAATTACTATTGCTCTGTGATACAAAACTTTACACTTACTTCCTTGTAACTGAGGAGACATAAGAAGGAGCAAAAAATGATAGATTTGTAAAGCCAGTGCTTTCCATTTGGAAAGGTTAGCATCCAGTTTATTGTATGCTGCCTGCCCGTATATCCTCTCACGGACATGCTTTCAGCAGTTCATTCTTTACCAGAATTATAACTTTTTTAGAAAGCGCATAATTATTTCCTTTTTTGGGAAAATGACATTCAAGACAACTGCACTTGTACATTTGAATAAAATGAGTCTTTTACAGTTTAATTACATTTGAAGTTAAATTGCATATTAAAAACTGAAAAATTAAGAATTAAATCACTGCCAAGGCCAAGTTGCCATTCCTATCTGCAGCTATTCAAATAGATGAACCACCACCTCCAGAACTTCTGAAGTGATTCTTCATTCTAAAGTTTACTAAATCAAGCATTTTTCTTAGAAAGGATGACAGCTAAACAATCTTTTTGAATATTTTCTCCCTGCTCCTGAAAGATTTTTCCTTATTTGGATATGTGCTGGAAAGGGCTGTTAATAAGTTTTTCAACTAAAAAATCAACTTTAGGAGAGACCAGTATCATAAAACTGTCTTTAACATCACCAACACTTTTTTTTTTTTTTTTTTTTTACCTTGGCTTTTGATTGTGTATTTTGTGGTGCGTATTTTGTGGTATCTATTTGTGTTTTTCCTAATCAGGAAAGACAAATAGATACACCTCTGAGGTTAAAAAAGCATGTATAAAGAGAGAAGCTTTCACATACCACCTACAAATGATACTAATTAAGCTACAATGATATTTATATAGTGCATTGCCAACTGAAAAATCCTTTGCTTTGTAAATAACTTAGTCCATGGTGATGATGCCTATGATAGCTATACGGTGGGCTCATTTCTTTAGCTGGAAGATCAGCCAAATTTCCAGCCTCCTTTACCTACCCAGATACATAAACCCACCATAAGCAGAACAAACCCTTACAGAATAACTCACAGGAAGTCAGAAAATCAGTTTTTAAAGTGAAGATTTTTTTAAATTCAGATTCAAGTTAAAGAAGCTGTGCTTCTGTTACAAAAGATGTCACAGGGTTATCCTGGTGGCAGCATCTGGGTGTGGAGGATGAAAGTCAAAATCGGTGCATGTGTGTAGGACTATCTATGTGCTTTGCATTTTTCTGGTTGCTAGTGTAAAGTATATAATTTGAAAATATTACAAACATAATAAAATCTACTTTTCACCTCACTTTCTTAGTATTTTTCACCAAAGAATTACTGCCACAAGAAAATCACATTAAACCTAATGATACTAAGTACTAGGGGAAATGATGAGGCTAAAAACAGATGCGTATGATCTTTACTATTTGAGGAAGAATGTGTTTTTGTCAGCCAGCTGAAGGGTTTTTTTTCTAACTTCAGTTTTAAGAATGCATGATCTAGCTGTGCAAAACTCCTCTAACATAGAGCTCCTAATTTCAGGACCTTTTTCTTATCAAACTGGTTCTTATAGGACTGACAGTATCGCAATACACTTTTGAAGCTTTTGAATTTCTCCCCATTACCTTTGTAAACAGCAGTTTGGACAGTACAAGTCTAAGCAGTGCAGGGATATATTTTGACAACTGACTATCTCATAGCCAAGCCAGTGGCACTTGGTGTAACTTAGCAGTGGAAAATTTCATAAAACAGCTCATGTGTGGAATTTCAAGTTCAGAGGCAAAAGAATAAAATCACTCAAGTGATGTTGCTCTTATTACTATTCACATTTTTTTATTATTCTTACCTATATTTTTATCTTTTGCCAGGTAGCTCTTCTGGCTTTCAGAATTTGTTTTTTTTTCTCTTTTCCTTATTCTGTTTCTAGTCATTATATTAAGTCAATTTCAGATTTCCTTCTTCTGTTGTCTTATTATCACATTTAATTATTCAAAACGGAGAGCATAAGTGTTACTTTGTGCTGATTTTATACAAAGAATCTACTCACAGACTTATTCCATGGCAAGGTCTACAGAACAAAAGGAGTGTCAGGCTCATTATAGGACAATGTGCACTGCGAAGAATGAATTCTTTGTGATGAATACAGGTGTGAGGTGAAGGGAAAATGACAAATGTTCATGTTCAACATAAACCAGAAGGTTTCTGCGGAGATGTGGGACATATTAAAAATGACTTTAGGAAGTTTTATAATGAGAAAAAGACAAACATAATGGGGGGGATTAAGAGAAATCAACATTTTATTTTGTAGACAATCAAGCTTAATGGGCTTAATGTGTCAAATTCAGGTGATAATATACTTCCATCTGTAGTCAGTCTTGAACTAATTAATCTGTGGTTGTTCATACAGCATTATCGCTCCGATAACACAATACTCTAAGCTTCAGAAAGATTATTGGAGTAACTTTTTCCTGGTGTTATTTGACAGGAAGTGCTCTGCTGCTGCCACAGAGAGAGGCAGAAGGCAGTCCCTTTGTCATTTCTCTGTAAGCCACTCCATTTCTATCTTCCTACAATAAATGTGTTATTCCTTACCAAGAAATGACCAAAAGAGGAATTCCTTACTAAAAGAGGAAACTGAAAATGTAGAAGCAATGCAAGAAGGAATGAACTGTTGGGAAGTAAAAGACAAAAAAGGAAGAAAGGGATGGGTGAATGGGGCAGGTGGTGGGGAGCAGGGAAATTAAAGGGGAAAAAAGGAAAAATGTTAAGATCTGACAGGAGTAGAAAAAATACAGGAAAGTCCTTGAGAGTGCAGTTCACATTTGTTTGAGTGCTCCCAGACAAGAAAATAGTACTGCCTGCATGTGTGTAGCTCACACAAGAAGTCCCATGAGAAAGAGGTTCCTTCTTTGGTTTTATTCTATTTTTCTCAAAACTAATAACCTGAAAAAAGACTGAATTATAATTTTTTTTTCTTCACCTGACTTTTGAGCAAGGTTTCCATTATCTAGCCATGATTTCTCTGACTAGATGGATTGGATTGCATCAAAAGAAGTGTGGCCAGGAGGTAGAGGGAGGAGATTCTGCCCCTCTATTCTGCTCCGGTGAGACCCCACCTGGAGTACTGTGTCCAGCTCTGAAGCCCCCAAGATAAGAAGGATGTGGACCTGTTGGAATGGGTCCAGTGGAGGGCCATGAAGATGATCAGAAAGCTGGAGCACCTCTCCTATGAAGACAGGCTGAGAGAGTTGGGGTTGTTCAGCCTGGAGAAGGCTCTGGGGAGACTTTATTGCAGCCTTTGAGTACCTAAAGGGGACCTACAGAAAAGACGGGGAGGGACTCTTTGTCAGAGAGTGGAGTGATAGGATGAAGGGTAATGGTTTTAAACTGAAAGAAGGGAGATTTAGATTAGATATTAGGAAGAAATTCTTTAGTGTGAGGGTGGTGAGACACTGGAACAGGTTGCACAGAGAAGTTGTGGATGCCCCATCCCTGGCAGTGTTCAAGACCAGGCTGGATGGGACTTTGAGCAATCTGGTCTAGAGGGAAGTGTCCCTGCCTGTGGCAGGCGGGGTTGGAACTTGATGATCTTTAAGGTCCCTTTTAACTCTAACCATTCTATGATTCTATGAATTGAAATTATTGAGGTCACTGTAGATCAGTATTTATTTGCATTTACTAAAATTAAATAAGACAGTTTGGGGGCATTGGGGAGTGAGTAGGGGTGGTTTTGCAGGCTTTTGCTTTTTAATTAGAAAGCCAACTCAAATCAGTTCTTTGCAGTATGATGAGCCTATTCAGAATTTCCAGAATTCAGTTACAACTGCTGAGAGCTAGACTCTGTTGATGATAATACCTTTGCTCTGTAAGTAACCCATTCATTTTAAGTCCATGTGAACCAACCTAAGAGGTTTCAAACTAAAATGATCCAGGAACAAACACTGACAACAGGAAACTCTACCTTCTTTACAGTACGTTCAGTAAGTTTTGCCATGGCAGGGAATTAAAAGAAAAGAACCCTTATCTATACAAACCAGTGTTTGAAAAACTGAGGTCAACCTCATTTTATCTGCAAACAATGCTCTTGCTTTCTCAGTGGCAATAATTCAGTACTGTGTTCCATTTTCTTTTGATACGAAAGGAATAAAGTCCCTTTAACTACTCATGATAGTTTCCCACAAAATCAAGAGTGGATCCAGATGTTTGAAAAATAGTATCCAAAAGGGAAGCTTCATGAATTCACTCAAGAATGTTTTCATGAGCGATAATATCTATAAAATACTGACAGTTTATGTGAATAAGAAGTAGCATGTATTTGTACTCTCATAGCATCCAAACACGTTAAAAATTATTGGAACCCATTGTACTTGACACAGTGCAAACAGAATCTCCTTAAAAAAAGCAAGTGAGTAATGTTTATAATGATGTGATTATGCAACTTTATCTAATTTAGATCAGAAATTGAAATATTGAATGAGAACTCCTGTTATGCACAAGAATAATACTTGATCTTATTTTCAATAATGCTAAGACAACAGATAAAATGAACACCTCAGATGTGATTGCCAACTTGTGCATGTTTTTTTTTCTTCTCACATCATTTTAACAGATGAATCAAGCTGATATTCAGAGACTGTGAAGAAAGGGTGGTATTACAGCAGTGGACTACAGCACATAAACCAAATATTTCTCAAAACTGAGCAGTTTAGAAATAAGTATTTTGTTCTGTATAGTAACTGAGTTACAGTATCAGTGAAAGGCTGTTAAATAGCAGGGAAATTAGTTTGGAATGGCCGCATTGTCTCAGCACAAGTTTTCCACCGCTGCCTAATATAGCCACGTCTTTTCTAGTTCTAAGAAATGCATTGAATATCTAATCTTTATATATTGAGCTTCTTATACATGAGGAAATACCACAGTTTTTGCTAGATTTGAATTCCTGTACCTACAGGAATCAATTCACTAATCTGAAGACAAAATGTGAAAAACACTAAAGCTTATTGTAGCATAAATGCACTTTATGGTCTTTGCTCCCTGCACTCCTCATTCCCTGAGCTCTCTGCTCCCTGTGGGAGCACCCTGCAGCTGCTTTCCTGCTGCCTGCCCGCCTGCCTTCCCAGGCTTCCTTTCAGTGGAAATCAAGGCACAATGGAAAAGAAGGCATTTGCAGAGCTTGTCCAAGACAAAGGCAGGGTGTCTTCAGGGCATGCACCTGGAGCAGGGAACTGAAAAATGATTCCGGATCACACAGCATAGGCACAGCCAATGTTTAGTAGAACACATGACAAAGATTTCATAACAACTCACTCGGGACAGGAAGGATGCCATAACAATTTAAATTAGAGGAGGATGCAAAGAGTTTGCAATTATCCAAGCTGGACCTTGTATTTAAAGTTGAGAGCTTTCTAAATATGACTTCAGAAATGAAATAAATTTATCCTCTGGCCAAGTATCACTGCTTCCTTGTCTAAAAAGAGGTATTAGTACTTGATCTGTACAAACAAGCATTACACCTGGCTTCAAATTGAAAATAAGAATGCTGGGCAAGAAAGGGAATCCAACTGGCAGGAAGATGTTTCCACAGGAAGTCTGACTACCTGTAACTTCCAGTGAAGAAGAAGGTTGAGAATCCTATTTCTCTCTCACTGCTGTTATATTTGTTATATTTCTATGACTCTCCATGGTAAACCACCATAAGAACTACACAAAATTGTCTTTCTATACAAGATGAAGACATAATGTCAGAAGCACAGTACATCTAGCCTGCCCTTCAGGAAACAGCAGTTTACCAAGAAGACTTGGAACAGTGACAAAAATCCTTTCAAACTTCAGAAATCTTGTGTTCAGGACAGCTTGCTTGCATGTGTATGAAGTCTATGAAAGAACGGGGAATCTGTGCTTTTATTCATTCATTGAAACTAAACCCTTCTTCCAGGCAGACTTAAAACTCTGCACAAAAATTTCTTTGGTGCAAATGTAGACATTACTCCAGACAAATACTCGGATCTGACTGACCAGAGCTGAGTAACAGTAAGAATATTACATGTACTATTTTAAAAGGAGTCTTTCAGTGGAAAAGGGCAAAGGAAAAACATTTTAATATTGGTACCCTTTTGAAATGCAGTAGATTTCCAATCAACAACATACATGTTCCTGAAGAAGATATTTATGAGCCTTAAGGATAAGCAATTTCTAACTGAGATGATTTAACATTGTCCAGAAAGGGACAAATTGAGCTTGATGTGGATAAATCCATGAAACCTCCTCTGAATTTGATATATTTTTAACAAGAAGTCCAGCAGATGCCTTCAGGCACATCAGTGGTAGTATGTTTTCCACAGTGTTTTCAACCCCGCTATAGCAAGAACAAGTGAAGCAATAAAAGAACACTAACCAGGTGGCAGAGGCATCCAAAACCACAGTTAATCTCAGTTGAGATGTATTTTAGCTACAGCAAAATTAAATTAACTCAGCACAACTTTTGCCATTTAGATTGATTTTAGAAGGCTCTTAAAAAGATACAGTGTACGATACATTTTTTTTAAGGCTTTCATATTCTCATCCGCCTTCGGGAATAATTGTAATTTCTTGCTCTGTAAAACCCAATTTGATTACTAGTGCCATGGATCAGGTGACTGTCACCTTTCTGTGTCACGTGCACCTCCTCTGCACTGGAATGAAAAGTTAATGCGTGCCTCATGTGAGTCTCCAATAAATGTCATTGAATGGCAATACTGAAAAGGTATCATTATGGAGTGGAGTAGAAATTACAATTACTATCAAGAAACATGATTTAAAAAAATAAAATCAAAGCTACAAAGCCAAGGACTATAGTTAAGGCAAGAACTAAGTTTGCCCATGCCTTAAAAAAGATGCATAGGACAGCCACATCACTCCCGAGTTCAATAACCCGCAAACTAGAGGTGAACTCATCCAGGGAGTCCATGAGGACTCTGGTTGACAACATTGGATTCAAAAGCTGCAAATCTAAATGAGCATAGTACTACAGCCAAATGGACTCCTAACAGAAGTGGAGCACTGCGCAGTTGCAATAATGCTATTTTTACTGTCAGTGATAAGGGCAAATAATATCATTTTTGCTGCAATAAACATATGGCCTGCACTAGGAAGAGCACAGCCAGCAGGTGGAGGAAGGTCATGCCTCCCTTCTGTTCAGCACTGGTGAAACACATCTGGAGTGCTGAGTTGAGCCCTGGACTCCCCAGTACAAGAGAGTGGACTTACTGCAGCAAGTCCAGCAAAGGCTGCTGAGATGATTAAAGGACAGCAGCACCTGACATAGGAGAAGAGGTTGAGACAGCTGTGACTGGTCAGCCTAGAGAAGAGGATGCTCAGGGAGATCTTATCCATGTGTATAAATACCTGATGGGAGAGAAAAGAATTGGAAGCTGGCATCCTGTGAAAGACAGGAGGCTGTAGGAAGAAACTGAAATACAGAAAATTCCATTTAAATACAGGGAAAACTTTTTTTTTGCTGTGAGGGTTGTCAAACAGTGCAACACGTTGCCTACAGAGGTTGTGGAGTCCTCACCCTTGGACATATCCATAGCCTGACTGGACACTGCCCTGAACAACATGCTTTAGTTGACCCTGCCTTCAGCAGCAGGGTTGAACTCGCTGAACTAGCAGGGTTGAAGTCCAGAGGCGGTTTCCAGCCTCAGTCTTTCTGCAGTTCTGTGATCTGCCAGCATCCCAAATCCCACAGCACTGGTGCCTGAAGTCATCAGCTGCTCAGCACCACAGCTTCGGGCTGCAGCTTACTGTATTTTCAGAAATTCAGTTGCCACGGGGGAGATGATAAATTTGAGAGGTGCTTCTTTGAAGGCATCTGATTTTGAAAACTTGATTTAAACACAGCAGATGCCAGTAAATGGCAGTTTAGGAGTGCTAATTATGCTCTGAATTATGACGCCCTTATATTTGATTATACATACATCTTAGAATCATTGCATATAATATAATCTTTATATTTTATTGGTAAAAAAGAGACACTTAATTTAAAGAAGAAACTGAAGAAAATGTATCCATTTTTAAGTGTGACGTAAGTCTTTCTTTAGACTTTTTGGTATTTGTACGATCCTGTGAAAAAAAATGTATGTAATTTTGTTTGGAGAACTAACATTTCAATGGCTAAAGTAAAATGAATACTGACGTATATTAATATTTCAATTAATCTAATTTGAGATATTATTTACTTCTTCTAAATACTCACTGCAAAGATCTTACTCATAAGCATTTTCTTTATTTGGTGCAAATTGGCAAGCCATTACTAGTACGCAGACAGCAATTGATGTGATAGGGATTAACAGTGGCTTTTCAAGAGCTTTGGGAGACCTTTGGGTACTGATGATCCAGTTACTTGCCAGATGTCCGAATTCAGCTTTCTCACCCAGCATTAATTGGTTGCACTGGGCACAGCAGGTTTACACTGCAGTGATCATCATATCTAAATATTCTCACAGCACATCCTGGAATAGGCATTCTCTGTGCAACAGAAGCTCTCACTCCTTTTTGGTACAGAAACTTGATCATGGCATTCATTTATATCAGTTGCTTAGAAGCTGGTTCTACTTTTTTTTTTTTTTTTTTTTTTCAAAAAAAGATGGTTCCCTGAGGCAAGAAAAGTGAGACTGAACTGCAAAAGGTAAGGTGGTTGGCAGGTGAGGGCACCTTGCCTTGAGACTAATCTCTGTTTCTGGAGGCAAGAGACTGCTGCAAATACTTTATCTATTAATACAGTAATTTTATGACGTACACAATGTCCTAGACTATTTAGCACTCAAGCTTCACATTGCTTGTCAATAACTTCAGAAATGGCAACAAAATGGGCTTTGGCTTGGTTGAAGGAATTAATCAGTTCTTTAGCTGACAGGTTTCTCTTTTAACACTGCAGGGAGGGAAGCATGGTGTGAAGCAGATATATTTATTAAACCATTTTTCAGTTCTGACAATCAAGGAGGTAATAAAATGTTCACACCTTGGGCTTCGATACCCTCTCTTGTGTAAAGCTGGTCTGTTCAAAACCACGTGGAGATGTGCTGCTTCTGTTTTGATTGGTTTCAACTCTCTTCTTTGCCCTAGCTTAAGTTACAGCAGTGAGCTACAAGAAATGATACCGTTTCTTCTCTTGGCATGTAGGTATGGTGCTCCTCCAAACTTATCCTTCAGCTTACAACAGCTTTTTTTGTGGTGAAATCTGTTTGCTTCCATGTGACTTGATAAGGCAACTAATCCTACTGTGAGGTCAGTCACTGTTAATTGTTCATGTCCAATAAAATATCAATTTCTGACTCTGGGCTTCCAAAAACCATCCAATGTTTTCACAGTGAGAATACTACGAATATGCTACAGCATTTGTGAAGATACAAAAATTGTGGAGTCGTTATTCTGCTTTGTTGATGACATACAAGAATTAGGAGTATGATTTCAGACCTGGGCAACTCTATAAAAAGTGCTGTATGAATTCATGTTCTAAATTGAACTTAACTTGGCTCTCTGATGTTCAGAAGCTGTTTGAATGAGTCTTGCTTTCTGTGCTTATTTGGAAAGGTATTGTTTCCTCACTGTTATTGCTTAGCTATTATTTGTAATAGCCACACCCCAAAGGTAGAGTAAAAATGTATATATTATAGATTGCACAGAATACCCCTAGCAAAAAGCAAACCAAAGCCGTGGTGGAAAAAGTGCAAATAAATCAAATATGATAGCCCACGATTTTCAAATTGGAGAGTGTTTTCAAGGGTACTTGTGTGGAAAAGACATCCATAACCACCACGCCTTGCCGCCCCTGATGACACTGGCTTCTACGGGTGCGGACGCTGCCGAGCAGAAGCTCCTGCCTCTGCGCGAAAGGGACATTTCCGGAAATCTCGGTTGGTGCGGTGCTGCACGGAGGCGGGGGCGTACCGCACCCCCGAGGCGGGAGCGTGGGGCAGCAGGGCAGGACACCCTGGTACCGAACCCCAGCCCCAGCCCCGCACCGCCAGCCAGCCCCGCGCAAGGGGCGCGCCGTCCCACCGGCGCTCGGCGGCGGCGGGGGAGCGTCGCGGGGCGGCCGGGGGCACCGCACCACCC